>NC_080788.1:79468167-79768167 GCF_028018385.1 Neofelis nebulosa
AGACCAGGGATACCACCAACCAGAGGTTGCACAGAAAATCTATCAAAATAGATTTTATGTAAGACCATGATGTGAATACCCCATTTTTATGAAAGACTTTTGTGAAAAAAGAATATAAAAACACGTGTCAGGAAGGCACCAACATGACAAATTGCCATGAAAGCCAAAGGATTGTGTATTTGATAATGACAACTCCCAGGAGCACGAAAAGCAGACAGTTGTTGTAGCGTGTAACGCCTTCAGCCTGAACTAGTGTATAGAGAAAGGAGAAGAAATGTAATTTCCATTTTACTGGGAAACTTCATGACAGATTTGTTTTTTAAAAAAAGGAAGAAAGAAATAAAAATGATTTCAAGATATATACGCTAATGACTAGTTAAGAGAGCCATTTGGGCACATAAAGAGATGTCACGTTCAATTTGAAACACACAGAATTTGAGGTGTCAGATCATTTACATGGATTTTTCCTGAAAACATTTGGAAAATAAGTGGATTTGATGTATGGGCCAGAGCTGAAGATGTAAAGGTAGGAATCAGGAATCCGAATGTGCTAATTAAAGCTGTGAGCATATGGGGCGCCTGGGTGGCGCAGTCGGTTGGGCGTCCGACTTCAGCCAGGTCACGATCTCGCGGTCCGTGAGTTCGAGCCCCGCGTCGGGCTCTGGGCTGACAGCTCAGAGCCTGGAGCCTGTTTCAGATTCTGTGTCTCCCTCTCTCTCTGACCCTCCCCCGTTCATGCTCTGTCTCTCTCTGTCCCAAAAATAAATAAAAAACGTTGAAAAAAAAAAAAATTTAAAGCTGTGAGCATAGATGATGCCATTAAAGAAGTAACAAAGGGGGAAGAGAATAAACCCAGACAGAGGTCTCAATGACATCCAGCCTTGGAAGTGGAAGCAAAGAAATCTAACACAAACGAAAAAGGGAAGGAATTATCTGTTGCAGAATGAATGTGCAGCCTCAAATTCGTATGTTGTAACCCTACCCCACAATGTGCTGGTATGAGAAAGTGGAGCTTTTGAGAGTAATTAGGATTAGATAAGGCTGTAAAAATGCAAAGCCCAGCAATGGAATAAGTGCCTTTACAGAATTCATGAGAAAGTTTGCTTCCCTTTTCCCCTGTATCCACCAGGTGAGGACGTACATATGGATGTATGTGCAACGCAGAAGATGTCTCTCCCCAGAACTTGACCATGTTGGCGCCCTGAGGTTGGATTTCTAGCCTCCAGAACTGTGAGGACTCCATTTCTGCCTTTTTATAAACCACACAATCAATAGTGTTTTGTTATGGCAGCCCCAACTAAGACACCAGTCGAATGAGTGTCTCGTGAGACACACGGCAAACAGACTCAAGGTCCAGCTGTGTCATCAGACACACCTGGATGTTGAATCCTGACACCGCCGAGTTCAGGGACACCGCAGAAGGGACTTCAATGAGCTTCAGTCTCCACACAAAATGGACCACAGCATCTATTTCACATTGACATTTATACATGTAATTCCTTTTCGTTAAACAATGGTTTTACTACTGTATTCATTTGCAAACAAACAAACACACACAAAGCAGAAGCAGACCTATAAATACAGAGAACAAACTGACGGTTGCCAGAGGGAAGGAGGTGGGGAGATGGGCAAAATGTGGGAAAGGGAGTGGGAGATACAGGCTTCCAGGTATAGAATGAGTAAGTCATGGGGATAAAATGCACAGTGTACAGAATACAGTGTTGTAATGATACTGTAATAGTGTTGTATGGTGACAGATGGTAGCTACACGTGTGAGCAAAGCATAGTGTATACAGAAGTTAAAACACTATGTTGTACACCTGAAATTAATTTAACACTGGCTCTCAACTATACTCAAATATTTTTTTTTTAATCTAGTGGTTTTAGATTCTGAAGGTGAAAAAACAACTAAGACTTTGTCCCAACTGTTCGTTCCACCACAAGCACTCACTATAGATAACAGTGAACACCGGTACAATAGTTAACAAGTGTCCAGGTACCTTGTACTGATGTGACATGTTCCCCTTCTCATTTTTCTCCTTAATTTCAGCTTATCCTTTAGGTATCAGCTGAATTGAAAGCCTTCCCCAACTCTCAATCTGAATTACACCACTTACAAATCTCTTTCAAAGTACCCCATTCTTTTTCTTAATAGCACCGATCTTCGTTTATTTATTATATGCTTCTATCATGTCCGTCTCCCCTACTAGCCAGCCAAAAATAAAATTCATACCATTTGTGACACTACCTCCTTGTCACGATAGGATCATGTTACGACAGTGCTATCAGATGGAAATCCTCTCGACTTCCCACTTTATTATATTGTTTACATTTTCACTCTCTTCCCTCCTAGAGTAGTAGTTTTTCTTTTAATTAAGGTTGATTCTTCACATTCCTCCCATGTGCTCTTTAAGTTATCTAAGACTTTAGCATCTCTCTTCTCCCTCTCTCTTTCTCTCATTTTCAACCTCTCTATTCCTGGGTCCTTCTACAGAGATTAAGAACAAGCCAAATCTTTCTCATCTCAAAATAATTGCTCCTCTCACCTTTCTGCTGTCCAGGTATATGTGCTTCTTTTGGTTATGAGCAGAGAACCACTCTTCTCGAGATCGCTCCAGGATTCCCAAACCCTAATTACTGATTACCCGTCACTCCCCAGTCCAGTCCAGAGACGTTCTATCCAGAATCATTTAATGGAATTGTTTTGGTAACAATCATCAATAGTTTTGACTAAAACAGCAATACAAATCTTTCATTTAGCTTTCTTAATCTTACGGTGACATTTGATATTCAAGTACACTATTCTTAAAACTTTATTTCACTTGTCTTCTGTCATGTCCCTCTCTCCTGCTTCTCCTCCCATATGTCAGATAGTTACCATCCAGCTCCTTTTCCTGATTTATCTAGATCTACATATGTGTTCTTTCATATTGCTAAATACCAGAACTCTGTTTCTTTTTAATTTCAAAGGTTCTTTCTGAACTACACAGTGGTGTCCCAGACACAAAGATGTGCCATGGGTGTTTTCAAATAAGGAATGAAGTTAGAGCTGCAGTCCAGAAATTGCACATAAATCTACAACCTGTTCTATCTACATGTTCTTAACAATTATCAAGCATATAGCATCGAATTATCGTGTAAAAACAAACCCATATTCATACTTTTTAACTTCATTACTATACTCTACATCTAATCTCTAGACCCATATGTTCAATGTCTATTACATACATCTACCATAGTTGCCTCAACAATCTATATTCAAACTGAAATCAAATTTTCTACCAAAATTTTTCTTTCTCCTGTATGCTCTAGCTCAGTAAATGGACCACCAGTACCCCCAGGAAGCAAAATCAAAAATCTGGGAGTCCGTCTAAGGTCCTACTTCTTTCTCTGTATACTTCTGACCAGTCACAAATCTAGTTTATTAGACTTCCTTAGTATCTCTTATACTGACTATGCTGGCCACGGGCTATTTTTGCTTTCCCACCCAAAATATAACAATCATCATCTCAGATACCAAGAAATCCATGGGTCTAAAGTATTCAACATTGTGTGACCAGACACCATTGGGTTTGGCAGAAAAGGGGTCCACTAGAGAAAATCTTCAGTTGATTGATGGAGTCAGAATCCAGATCATAATGAATGCAACAGGCAAAAACCACACTTGTGGGACATTGTGTGTCAATGTAAATAAAGGAATTTGGTAGCCCCTGAAGTTATGTAAAATAAGGAAACTTGATTATATGTCATTTTGTATATAAGAGGTAAATATTAGTGCCTAACCTGTTTTAGATTTTTAAAGATCTTATTCCAGATACATTTTTCCAATTAGATGTGTATATACATAAATCTGCAAATACTAACTTATTCAGATCTAAAATGCTATGATAATTGTGGCAAAATATAAACTACAAAGCTTAAATTCATACTCCCTCTGAGACTTTATTAGAGTTTACTAGTAAGTGAATCTGGTCATTGCTATTATTGTCCTAGTACCTACTATGTTCCAGGCACATTGCTACATAAGGGATTATTCTGCTTAATCCCTACAAAACCTTGTCAGCTACTGTTTTCGTACTATTATTGTCTCATGAAGAGGAGAAAACTTAGAAAGCTATAAATTTCCTCAATACAGAGTCAATGTCAAGTTGTAACAACTCAACCTCTGAAACACCGCTCACATCTATCTTGACATTTTAATTTACCTTACTTGTTTTATATCAGCATTTCCATTTTAGTATAATAAAGCAGCATTAATCTTAAACTATTTATAATTACTATTTTGATTAAAACAGACTAATCTTTATCGTAATTGGCTCCATCTCTTCCTCCCTGTTAAAATTAGTCCAATATTACTATATATATTATCATGCTACTCATTTTTTGGTATCCACTACTCAAACTTCATAAAATATAGGCTCCAAATAAGCAGACACATTTTCTTTCTCAATATACTGTAACGAAGATGCAGGCATGACCCCTGAAGGTACTCATATTTGTATATTTTTAATTTATCAATTAATTATCAGCTCTAATAATATCAGAAATATAGACTGAGGTCCATTAGATAAACACATAAGTAGGTAGGTAAATGGATAAGCCATGATATTCTAAAAAGCTGGTGGTATTAATTTATCTGAATAAATTAGCATAATTTCATTATATAAACCTTTTACTCATCCTTACTTCAGATGTGATGGATGGTAGGTTCCCTACAGACCTTTAAACACTGGAACAAAAATATTAGCTATAATATTCTCTCACAGGTTAAAAAAAAAAGCATGATATTTTCACATGGCACTTAATTTCAGAACCACCTTCTTATCCATTTTGAGAATCACCCACATTTCCAAATAGCACCAGCCCCCACCCTCACATCACTCTTCCCTGTTAAGAAAGTCATCAGCTCCTGAACATTTTAACTGGTTTTCTTCTGGAAGGACCAGGACTCCTGGAGGGGAATCAACACAACCAAAGTAGCACAGAGTGAAACATAATTTCTCTTGCAGGTGTCAGACTCGGAGAGATTTGGGGCACTTGCCTAGCTGGAGCTGAGTTGTCTATGACAGTAAATAGCCTGGCACAGCAGTGACTACACAGTGCTATCTGTTTTTACTCTGTGCCTTGTGTGGGTTGGGAATTTTCATTTCATACTGCATTTGCACCTGCTGAGTGATGCCACAGAATGGCAATACTCTCCGTCTCCTAACATGTAGGAAGCAGCTCATTACGTTGTAGCAGTGGCACCCATGCCACTCATCAAGGCCCAGCCTAATCCTTGTTTTGGGACGTGTAGCTGTCTTCCTTTTACAGTCTTGGATAGGTGATAAAAGGAAAAAGGAACTACAATTTGATTAATAAGAGTACAAAACAAAAAGAAACATGCAATTCAATCTCTGTTTTTAAATCACAAACTCACTCAAGCTATAGTTTTCATCAATGCTCTTTTGGAAAAAAAAATCCTCTAAACATGGAGAGTAATTAACAGATACTCAAGAGAGGGAAAGATGAGAATCACACTTTTAAAAGTTTGGGAACACCCAGGTTTTGACCTGTATGATAGATATTTTTAATCTAAATATTTACCAAACATGTAAATATGATTTAAAAACATGAGCACATTAATGTTCACAACAACCTAACTATATTTAGAAGTCCCACATTTTACTCAGGATATCTCAGATTCACTCATGGAAAAGCACGCCTGGAATATTCAACACTGCTTTATATGTAGGCTTGGTGGAAAATATGTATCACATTACAATTAAGTAAATTCTGGGAAAAAAATCAGGAATGAAACAGAGAACCCAGATTTATAAGTCACGCTTTCAAAGAGACAAAAAGACATCTCGGTCTCTTGAATGAGTCAAGTTAACCCATCATTTTAAAGCTACATATATAATAACCTTAAGGGAAACAAGACAAACACCTAAAAATTAACAGACACACATAAAGCACATGTGTTCTGTTCAGAGAATCAATTTAAAAGCATGTTAACACAATCTAGAAGTAATTGAGTCCAATCCATTATATGATTAATAGTATAAAGAAAGGTATTGATAGAGTATATAAAATATATGACTGTGTAACAGATAATAATTAAAAGATGATTTGGGGAACAATGGTATAGAGTAGATTTAGACCTTGTGCAAAGAGGTCTGGGAAGGAGACAGGGGTGTTAATAAATACCATGCTGAATTTCTTTCTTCTTGTAAAGATGATCTTTCTTTAGAGACTTGAACAATCTGTAAAATGTACCTATTTTGATGTTTAGTGATTATGTAGAAGCCAATTCACTGCTAATCACAAGATTTAAATTAAACTTTTAAAAATTAACACAAAATAGCTGCTGTAAATGCAAATGTCTCTTCACCAATGCATTTTCTTTTTTTCAATCCTAGGGGGAGTGAATCTCAAACATTTGTAGATTCAAGTCTTATAAGAAGAGTATAGTTAGGTAATAGGAACATTCTAGTTAATGAAATATTAACTGAATGTTCTGGCAGAATTTCATGAAACTCCACCAAATGTCAATTATCAATATTAAGGAGTTAGAATTAAAGAGAGTGTAAATATAGTTTATGACAAACTGCTTATAATTGAAACTGTCTTTGATGATTCAGAAGATGCCTCATCACCTTGAAGTCCTTGGGAGTGTCATTATAGGCTGTTGTGTACTGAAAATGAGTTTTAGTATGTTATCATATTTAGCTCCATTGACTCGTTCATTCTTTCAACAAGAGTTTACTGAAGGCCTGGTCTATCTCAGGCATTGAGCTGGTCTGTGCAACAAATAGCTATGCTGACTTTTCCCTGACCCTACCTTCAAGGACTTGACACTCTAACACTGACGACAAATGGAAACTTGAATTCATTAATGTAGTTTTATAGGCTTCAAGGAATGTCAAATCCTATACCCTCTTCAAGAAGACTCACACCAACACATCACAACCATCACCACTTTTGGTAAAATTCTGGCTGTGTTTCACAAACAAGTTGATTAGGGAATTTCACTGAATATTCTGAAACATCCCAGATACAGTTATAGCAGGTTTATTAAAGTATTAAATCATTTTTGCTATGCCTAATATAATTCTTTTCACCCTTTTCAATGAAGTTTTTCTTTTTTGCTTAGGGACTTTTGCTGAGCTGAAAGCAAAAGCTTTTTTGAGAATAAACATTTGTCACTGCCTTTTGTAAAAGTTTAAACTCTTGGAAGAGATTAATCCAAGTGTTCTAGATAGGAAAGGGACAAAATGGATTCTTCTGAGGGTCACAAGAGAGAAAAAAAGATGGCCCTGAAATTAGGAAATGTTAAGGAAGTCTGTACCAGTGTTAAGGCGGTGGGGGGGGGGGGGGGCGAATGTGTGTGTGACAGTTTTCAGGACATGAAAGCTGTGTGGTGCACATGACAAGATCCACCTGTGGCACCAAAACCTAAGGCTGGGAAACCTGGGGAGCCATAGAAGCTGCCCACCACTGGTGTCTCAGAAGTTATCAGTGGGCACCTGCAACTAGAGGAGAAGCTACCATGTTTCAGTATTTGACAGAAACCAGGGAATTTGTACAATTTTGCAAGGAAGAGGAAATCTCAGTAACTGAAGTTAAACTGCCCTCAGGAAATATTTAAGTTGATTTAAAGAAAATGATGGAATATAGCTCATGCTCATCTGAGTTTGTAGGCTAAAATTTATTCTTTTTGGAGTCATAACTCATCTCTTCTGCTTTCAGTCCTTAAAAAGAATAATGTATTAACCATGTGGTGCTTATTGTTTTGTTTGTATTGTTTTAGTAGTCAGTGTATGCTGACTTCTAGCAGTCATGCAAGCACATGGTACAAAATTAAGACTTGGAAGGAATCTAAAATAATGTTTTCCCAGAACAAACCCATAGTTAATGATGAGGACATTAAATCCAGAGAGAAATTAACTCTTTCTTTCCTGTGATGCCAGTTGTGGAATCACTAGTCGAATACTTTGGTCACAGTCTTCCCATCTATTGTGTGGGTATATTTATTTGCTCATTGTATGCTTAAATTCTTTTTACATATACTTAAATTAGGGTACCTATTTATTATTTTGTGTATGATCATGTTGGAAATATGACTTTCCAGACAGCTTTTCCTGGTGACAACATAGTTGCTAAATCTAGGAAGCTTGAAATGAGCTATAACTCTGTGTTGTAGTAAACAGAATATTATAAAAGAACACTGTTCATGGCATACGTTTCAATAGTCCTCTGTTTTAGACAGTTCCTGTAGTAAGCATATAAGTAACATATTTGGAAATAGATCTAAACCATAAGTATACTTGCTAAGAGCTACAGAAGTCAAGAAATAAGTTTATTGTAAAGGCAATAGGGACTCATTGTTTACATGCAGAGAAGAAGGGCAAACAAAATTCTCAACTATCCATAAGCTGTAACTATTGGTTGCAATACAGCTAACAACAATCCCAAGGGGGTTGAGAAGGAAATGACCACTTTAGGGTGTGGTTTAAAGACAACTCTGACTGGTGTTGCTACAAAACTGTAGTGGTATTACCAAAGTAAACAGTGAGAGTGTCCAATGCTCTCCAGAATAGTTTTAAAGGAAAAGGAGGTAGAATGGCTGCCCTGAATTGTGATAGCCCAAAGTCTACACACGAGGAGAAATACTTATGGGAAGCTTGTATATATAGTTCATCTTCCCAGACCATATTAGTAATTCTAATTGCTGCCCCTATTAAATGAACACAAAGTTAGAAATAAAACAGATTAGGGAATGAATGAATATTCAGTTTAAAGCAATATGGTCAAAAATTATTATGAACCCTCCAACCTTGTGTTGTGAGAGAAAGGTGGTTATGTTACCATCTGTTCCATATTTTAATGTCTAAGAAAGGCAAACGCAGGAACCAGAACCCTTCTCTTGGAAACAGGATTTGGACAAAGGGGTCTGAAAAATGACTTTGGACCAAAATTATGGTGTTTTAGTGAATGATTACATTTGAGACATACTTATGACGCTGACTTTCCACACATAGGCTTGAGGAGAACAGGAGTTGTTTCCATGTGTTTCTTTTTAGACCCTCAAGAGGAAAGACATATCCGGCATGAACAAGCAGATATTGATATGTATGAGTTGTAAACATTACACCAGTAGGTGAACTGGAAAATTCTGCAAATAAATGTCCTGCACCACTGTGGAAGTGAACATACAGAAGCAAATTTGCTTCCGCAGTAAGCATTACATTTACCTTCACCCTGGTGATTATTAATAAACCTGAAAAGGACTATTTAGTCATATCATCATCATTAATGTATAAATTACAAGGGAATCCTTACACTTAATGATACAGTGAAATTAGCACATTGTAAATAGATTCTAACTAGTCTCAAGAGTATCGATACAGGTTGCCATCAGTTCAGCTTTCTAGTATTTTTCACTAAGATGAAAAATGTTTACATAGAATACCTAACTTAATATATCAGAAGTCTCATAAAATAATTAAAATCAAGCATTCCTTTAAAGACTTTGAATCTAGATAAAATAACTGATAATAAAACCTTTTGTTAAGCCCTTGGTACACATATAAGAAAAGAAATATCGTATTTATAATAGAGGTTCAGTAAATTATTCTAAAGAATAAGAAAGCATTTGCAGCAAAAATTGTAGCTTCAGGAATAGAGCTAATCTTCACAAAGGGTCCTAGCTGAATTACAATCAGCTCTATCCTTTAAAAAATATATAAAGATAGGTTTTTACTACATGGCTTTTTTGTTCAATACATGGATTTTTAAAATCTTCATTAGAGAAGTCACTGAGGAAAAAATAATGGACCTGGCAATAAGGAGAAATTTTTAAATTGCAGAGCAGTCCTTTGTGTTCTTAGTCATATGTCATTTTATGTTTATATTTATATAGTATTTAATTTAAAGAGTTATGAAAGGATGATTTGTAGCATTTTCCCTAAGCATCACAGCAATAATTTTTGAGATATGCAAGCATCAGATGGGTATTTGAAAATCCCTACTTGAGCTGAATAGCGAAGGAGGAGAAAGAGAAAGAAGACCAACCGACAGAAATGCAATCTAAATATGCTATTTGTGGAGAATTTTGAAATTTTTAATAAATAAAAACTGTAATCATAGTGTTCATCAACTCACAGCTCATTCTCTTTCTTACTGTATCTCTCCTTTTCTCTGTCTATACGCAAACACACACACACACACACATATACACACACACAGTCCAACACCTGTAGCCTGTGCTTTGATTCAATTAGACTTATTAGTACCGAATTTCCCATTACAAAGACAGTTGGCATTCAGGAGTCTGGGCATTTGTCTTTCCCTAGAAATTTAATTTTATCTTAATTTGGCATATGGTATATAGTTATTAAAAATAAGCACCATTCAAAATGGCAGGATATACTTTGCTACATATCATTGTCAATACATTGGATGTTTAACTTCAGACCAAACCACATAATAATAAGTTACATAATAATAGTAACTTATTATGGTTATAATCAGCATTTTCTTGTTTATTAATGAAGTTTCAGATCATTTCATATATTTACTGACCAGTGAGATGTCATTTCTTGCTTCTTACTTTTTTTCCATTCCCCATTGGAGTGTTTGACTACATCTGTATTGATTCATAGAAAGGATTGACATATTCCTGGTAGTAATCCTTGTCAACTTTATGAACTACATGTGTCTTCATCTAGTCAGTTCACCTGCCTTTTTCTTTTTTTTAAATTTTTTATAAACACATGTGTTTAGCTTTGCCATAGTTCATCTTACCAACATATCCCGTATGTTCTAGGCGTTCCCGTTTTGTTCCTTGTTCAAAAAATTCTTCACTACTACAAACTTTTGAGGAATACGGTGGAGGAGGAGGACCCTAAGCTCAACTTGTCCCATGGATACAACTAGGTAACACTGACATCAGTGTAAGTAAACCAGAAAATGAGCCAAAGACTGGCAGAACAGACTCTCCACAGCTAAATGTATAGAAGACCCACAATGAAGAAGGGAGAAAGAACAGAGATACAGTCATAAGCTAAATGGACCTGTGGGACTATCCTCAGGAAGGAGGAACATGGTGGGCACAGAAAATGGACAGCGACAAACCATTTACCCAAGAACTCCAGGCACAAGGAACCACATGAAAACCAGAGAGGCATAAAAGTCACAAGTTCTCACAATCATCGGGGCTTAACACCTGGAATTTTTAAAATCAACAGTCTAGGCTCTAGGAGAGCCAGGAGGACCAGAACAAACTGAGTCGCCATCCTTAAAGAGACAGTACAGCAAACAACCACAAAAAGATACAGCAAAGCAGCAACAGTTTGAAAAGTGTCTATAGTATACAGGAGGCAGATTTGTTTACTAATCCCAGAGCCTGTGCTGGAGGGGCAGGGATCTTTGGGAGGATTCTCTAGGAACAAAGTAATTGGTAGATGCCATATCCTCCCCCAACCCTCAACCTAGACATGCACATAACTGTAGGAGCCAGCACAATATCAACACTCACTACCAATCGTGCTAACAGCGCACTGTGCCTCTATGTTCTCCTGCAAACACACCCCCTCCAACACACCCCTGGTCAGAGACCATCCAAAGTGGGGCCACAAGCCTGGGAGGGTGCAAGCAGCTCCAACAGGGATGATCCCCCTTGTAAAGTGACTCCTTCCTGGTAAAGAAGGGAAGGTAACCACACACAGTCCAACTGCACTCTCAGCAGTGGGATGGGAAAAGACATCTGGTCTGGGTGCAGGCCCTGCCCACCAGGGAACAACACAGGGAAAGCACCCAGCACTTTGTGCTACTGCATCTCCGGCAAACTCCTGGTCTAACTCAACTGAAAGCCAAGGTGGCTCCAGCCTGGTCCACTAAACTCAGGGACCAAACACTGCCCACAACAGGCAAAAAGAGCCACTTCAGACAACTGGACTAAAGGTAAAAGTGGTTCAGCCACAATAGTAGAGCACATGCAACACAGAAAGGAGACAACTCTGAAAAGCCAGGTTCTGGTGACCAGGGGACATTGCTCTGCAGGGCACTTCATGAATTCTTCATAAGGCCACTGTTTTCAATAGCAGATTTAGTTAACTTCCTTAACTTGTAGAAACAGATACAGAGTTAGACAAAATTAAGAGACAGAAGATTACGTTGCAAATATAAGAACAGGACAAAAACCACAGCAATAGAGCTAAATGGAATGGAGATAAGTAATATTCCTAATAGGGAACTTAAAGTGATGATCATAAAGATACTCACTGGACACGAAGACAGAGTGGAAGACCTAAGTGTGACCCTTAACAAAGAGACAGAAAACATAAAAAGGAACCTATGAGAGATGAAGAACATAGTAAATGAAATTAAAAATATACTAGATGGAATAAATAGTAGACTAAACAAAGAGAACCGATCAGCAATCTGGAGGATAGAATAATGAAAAGCAATCAAACTGAGCATGTGAGAGAAATAATAATAATAAATGAAAATAGACTTAAGATACTACAAAGCTGTCATCATCAAGACAGCATGGTATTGGCATAAAAACAGACACATAGACCAATGGAATAGAATAGAAACCCCAGAACTAGACCCACAAACGTATGGCCAACTCATTTTTGACAAAGCAGGAAAGAACATCCAATGGAAAAAAGACAGTCTCTTTAACAAATGGTGCTGGGAGAACTGGACAGCAACATGCAGAAGGTTGAAACTAGACCACTTTCTCACACCATTCACAAAAATAAACTCAAAATGGATAAAGGACCTGAATGTGAGACAGGAAACCATCAAAACCTTAGAGGAGAAAGCAGGAAAAGACCTCTCTGACCTCAGCCGTAGCAATCTCTTACTCGGCACATCCCCAAAGGCAAGGGAATTAAAAGCAAAAGTGAATTACTGGGACCTTATGAAGATAAAAAGCTTCTGCACAGCAAAGGAAACAACCAACAAAACTAAAAGGCAACCAACGGAATGGGAAAAGATATTTGCAAATGACACATCGGACAAAGGGCTAGTATCCAAAATCTATAAAGAGCTCATCAAACTCCACACCCGAAAAACAAATAACCCAGTGAAGAAATGGGCAGAAAACATGAATAGACACTTCTCTAAAGAAGACATCCGGATGGCCAACAGGCACATGAAAAGATGTTCAACGTCGCTCCTCATCAGGGAAATACAAATCAAAACCACACTCAGATACCACCTCACGCCAGTCAGAGTGGCCAAAATGAAGAAATCAGGAGACTATAGATGCTGGAGAGGATGTGGAGAGACGGGAACCCTCTTGCACTGTTGGTGGGAATGCAAATTGGTGCAGCCGCTCTGGAAAGCAGTGTGGAGGTTCCTCAAAAAATTAAAAATAGACCTACCCTATGACCCAGCAATAGCACTGCTAGGAATTTATCCAAGGGATACAGGAGTACTGATGCATAGGGGCACTTGTACCCCAATGTTTATAGCAGCACTCTCAACAATCCCCAAATTATGGAAAGAGCCTAAATGTCCATCAACTGATGAATGGATAAAGAAATTGTGGTTTATATACACAATGGAATACTACGTGGCAATGAGAAAGAATGAAATATGGCCTTTTGTAGCAACGTGGATGGAACTGGAGAGTGTGATGCTAAGTGAAATAAGCCATACAGAGAAAGACAGATACCATATGGTTTCACTCTTATGTGGATCCTGAGAAACGTAACAGAAACACATGGGGGAGGGGAAGGGAAAAAAAAAAAAAGAGGTTAGAGTGGGAGAGAGCCAAAGCATAAGAGACTGTTAAAAACTGAGAACAAACTGAGGGTTGATGGGGGGTGGGAGGGAGGGCAGGGTGGGTGATGGGTATTGAGGAGGGCACCTTTTGGGATGAGCACTGGGTGTTGTATGGAAACCAATTTGACAGTAAATTTCATATATTAAAAAATAAATAAATAAATAAATAAATTAAAAAAATAATAATAAATAAATAAAAAAAAAAAGAAAAGAAAATAGACTTAAGGAACTCAGCCACACCATCAAGCATAGTAGCATTAACATCATAGGGATAGAAGAAGAAGAAGAAGAAGAAGAAGAAGAAGAAGAAGAAGAAGAAGAAGAGTGAAAAGGGTGCAGCAAAGTTATTTGAAGAAATAATAACTGAAAACTTCCATATCTGGTTAAGGAAACAGAAACCCAGATCCAGGATGCACAGAAAAGCCCCAACAAAATCAACACAAGGAGGTCCACACCAAGACACACAGTAATTAAAACTGCAAAAAGTAGTGATAAAGAATTTTAAAGCAACAAAAGAAATAAAACAGTTATATAAAAGGGAAATCCCATGTTTATCACCTGATTCTTCAGCAGAAACTTTACAGACTAGAAGGGAGTGCCATGATATATTCAAAATATGAAAAGAAAAAAAAAAAGGCAACCAGGAATACACTATCCAGCAAGCCTACCATTCAAAATAGAGAGAGGGATAAAGAGCATTTGTCATTCATGGAAGTGAAAAAACAGTCAGGGTAGCAATATTTTTATCAGACAAAATATACTTTCAAAGTAAGACTGTAACAAGAGACAAAGAAGGACACTATATAATGATAAAGGGAACAATCAAACAAGAACATGTAACAATTGTAAATATGCACACAACATAGGAGAAACCAAATATATAAAACAGTAAGTAACAAACATAAAGGAAGTAATAGATAGTATACGATAATAGTTAAGGACTCTAATACCCACGTATGTCAATGAACAGATCATCCAAACAAACAAAAAAAAAAAAAAAAAATCAAGAAACAGTGACCTTGAAAGACACATTGCACCAGATGGGCCTAACATATATTCGAACTTTTCACTCGAAAACATTAGAATACACATTCTTTTCAGGTTCATGGACCATTCTCCAGAATAGATCACATATTATGCCATAAAACAAGTCTCAACGAATTCAAAAAGATCAAAATCATACCATGCATCATTTCTGAACCCAATGCTATTATGAAACTAGAAATCAACCATAATAAAAAAAATGGAAAGAGCACAAATGCATGGAGGTTAAATAACTTGTTACTAACCAATGAATGGGTCAGCCAAGAAATCGAAGAAGAAATAAAAAATTACATAGAAACAAATGAAAATGAAGACACAATGGTCCAAAGTCTTGGGATAAAGCAAAAGCAGTTCTAAGAGGGAAGTATATAGCAATAGCAGCCTACCTCAAGAATGAAGAAAAAGCTCATATAAAGAACCTAACTTTACACCTAAAGAGGCAAGAAAAAGAAGAATGAACAAAACCCCAAGGCAGTAAAAGAAATAATAACAATTAAAAAAGAAATAAATGATACAGAAACTACAAACAAACAAGAAAGAACAGATCAATAAAACCAGAAGCTAGTTCTTTGAAAAGATCAGCAAAAGTAATAAACTTCTAACCAGATTCATTAAAAAAAAAAAAAAAGAGAGAGAGAGAGAGAACTCAAATCAGAAATGAAAGAGGAGAAATAACAACAACACAGAAATACAATCATAAGAGAACATTATGAAAAATTATATGCCAACAAACTGAACCTAGAAGAAGTGGATAAATTCCTAGAAATATAGAACATCCTAAAACAAATCATGAAGAAATAGAAAATTTGACCAGACTGATTTCCAGCAATGTCCAGAACCAAATGGCTTTACAGGTGAATGCTACTAATATCTACTCTTTTCAAACTATCCAAAAAGAATAGAAGAAGAAGGAAAGCTTCCAAATTCTTTCTATGAGGCCAGTATTACCCTGTTATCAAAAATGAGATAAAGACACTACAATGAAATGAGAACTACAGGCCAATATCTCCGATGACCACAGATGCAAAAATACTCAAAAAATATTGACAAACTAAATCCAACAATACATTAAAAAAATCATTCACTACAATCAAATAGATTTATTCTTGGAATCCAAGAGTGATTCAACACTCACAAATTAATCAATAAGATTCATCACATCAGGAAGAGAAAGGATAAAAACCGTACAATCATTTCAACAGATGCAGAAAAGCATTTGACAAAGTACAACCAACATCCATTCATGATAAAACCCTCAACAAAGTAGGTTTAGAGGGAACATACCTCAACATAATAAAGGCTGAATATGAAAAGCCCACAGCTGACACCATACGCAATTGTGAAAAAATGAGAGCTTCTCCCCTAAGATCAGGAACAAGACAAAGATGTCCACTCTCACAACTTTTATTCAGCCTAACACTGAATGTCCTAGCCACGGCAATCAGACAAGAAAAAGAAATAAAAGGCATAGAATTGGTAAGGAAGAAATAAAACTTCCATTATTTGCAGAGAACATGACACTATATAGAGAAAACCCCAAAGACTCCACCAAAAAACTTCTAGAATTGATAAATGAATTCAGTAAGGGCACAAGACACAAAATTGACATACAGAAATTTGTTGCATTTCTATAATAATGAAGCAGCAGCAGGAGAAACTAAGAAAACAACCACATTTATAATTGTACCAAAAATAATAAAATATCTAGGAATAAACTTAATCAGGGAAGTAGATGACATGTACTCTGAAAATTATAAAACACTGATCAAAGAAATTCAAGATGACACAAACAAATGGAAAGATATCTCATGCACATGGGATTGGAAGAGTATTGTTAATATGTCCATTCTACCCAAAACAATCTACACATTTAATACAATTTCTATCAAAAAACCATCAGCATTTTTCACAGAACTAGAATAATCCTAAAATTTGTATCGAACTATAAAAGACCCTGGATAGCCAAAGCAATCTTTAAAAAGAGTAAAAAAAACTGAAGGTATCACAATCCCAGATTTCAACATATACTACAAAGTTGTACTAATCAAAACAGTATGGTACTGGCACAAAAAAGGACATATAGATTGATGAAACAGAAAAGAGAGCCTAGAAATAAACCCACAATTATATGGTCAATTAATCCTTGACACAGAAGGAAAGATCATGCAATGGGAAAAAGTCTTTTCAACAAAAGGTGTTGGGAAAACTGGACAGCTACATGCAGAAGAATGAAACTGGACCACTTTCTTATACCATAAACAAAATAAACTCAAAATGGATTAAGGATCTAAACCTGAGACCCAAAATCATAAAAATTCTAGAAGAGAGCACAAGCAGTAATTTCTTGAACATTGGTTATAGCAACATTTTTTCCAAATGTCTTCTGAAGCAAGGGAAAACAAAAACAAACTATTGGAACTACATCAAAATAAAAAACTTCTGCACGGCAAAGGAAACAACCAAGAGACTAAAAGATAACCTACTGAATGGGAGAAGATATTTGCAAATGAAATATACAAAAAGGGCTAGTATTTAAAATGTATGAATAACTTATATAACTTAATACCCCAAAACTGAAGAATTCAATTAAAGATGGGCATGAAGACATGAAAAGATATTTCTCCAAAGACGACCCATGGATGGCCAACAGACACATGAAAAGATGATCAGCATCACTCATCATCAGGGAAATGCAAATAAAAACCACAATGAGATATCACCTCACATTTTTCAGAATGACTAAAATCAAAAACACAAAAAACATCAAGTGTTGGAGAGGAGGTAGAGAAAAAGAAACCCACATGCACTGTTGGTGGGGATGCAAACTGGTGCAGTCACTGTGGTAAACAGTATGTAAGTTCCTTAGTAAATTAAAAATCAAACTACTATATGATCCAGTAATTTCACTACTGAATATTTACCCAAAGAAAATGAAAGCATTAATTAAAAAAGATATGTGCACCTCTATGTTTACTGTAGCATTATTTCCAATAGCCAAACTATGTAAGCAGCCCAAGCGTCCAACGACAGTTGAATGGATAAAGAAGTGTTATAGATACACACACACACACACACACACACACACACACACACACACTAGAATATGATGCAACAATAAAAATGAATGAAATCTTACCATTTGCAATAACATTGCTGGATCTAGAGCGTATAATTGTAAGTGAAATAAGCCCATCAGAGAAAGACAAACATGATTTCACTCATATGTGAAATTTAAGAAACAAATGAACAAAGAAAAAAAGAGATAAGCTAAAAAAAAAAACAACGGGCTAACTATAGAGAACAAATTGATGGTTGCCAGAGTGGAAGTGGGTAGGGGAATGGGTGAAATAGTTGAAGGAGATTAAAAGTATACTTACTGTGATGAGCACTAACTAATGTATAGAATTGTTGAATCGCTGTACTGTACATCTGGAACTAATATAACAGTATCTGTTAACCATACTGCTATTTTTAAAAATTAGAAAATTAAAAACAAGAAATTCTTTATTACCACAAAATAGAGATATCTTTCTTCATTTGCCTCACAAAGTCTTGAAGTTTTGTTTTATTAGGTTTTCATTCAACACTGAAGTTTCGTTGTTTTTGTTATTATTTGTAATGAAAGATAAAGATCCTATTTTTTTCCATACGGGTAATTAATAAAAAGTGCATTCTCCACTGATTTGCAGAAACTTGTCTCTCTCACATATCAACTACACACACACACACACACAGTTTTGTATCTGGGCTTTCCATCTGTCTCCATTAGTCCATTACTCTATTCCCAGGTCAACTTTGCCTCTTCTTGATTGCTATCAGTTTACAATGACTTCATATATTGGTAGGATACTTCCTCAAAACATTCTCTTTCATAGCTGCCTCAGCTTCTTTTCCCTTTGCTCTACTAAGTGAACATAGAAACATCTTCCCAAGTTCCATGAAAACACGAGTGAGATTTTTATTGGAATAATGCTTTGAATTTATATATAAATTTAGAGATAATTTACATCTTTAGTATCTTGAGTCTTTCTATCACATCCAGTATCTCTCACCATTGATCTAGCTTTTCTTTAATGACTGTCAATAAAGTTTTATAATTATCTCCATAAAAGCCTTGCACATCTTTTGTTAGATTTATTCCTACTGTTTTACATTTTAGTTGCTATTAAATGCTATCCTTTTAAAATTACATTTTCAACTATTTTTTTTCCAGGATTTGATATGTAATAAAACTGTGAAAATCTCTTCTTTAGCAATTTAGTTGTAAAGTCTCATGGGCTGCTTAGTACCCTCAAATATAGAGTACAGTTTCTTCCTTTTCAACCCGTGTATGTTCTTACTCTAATTTCTAGGCTTCCTGGTCTGGCCAGCACAATGCAAAATAAGACATGCTTTTCTCATGCCCGGTTTTAAGGGGACTGTTTTTAATATTTCACCACTATGAGTGAGATTTCAGGAGTTAAGGAAGTTTTCCTCTATTTCTACTCTTCTAAGAAGTTTTATCATAAAAGAACATTGATTCTGTTGACTTTTTTGTTGTTGAGATAACCCTGTGATTTCTCTACATTCATCTGTTAAAGTAATCAATTTCATTAATGGTTTTCCAATAGTATATCACCCCCATATTCCTGGGATAAAACACACATGAGCATGATGCAATTTTTTAGGCATTTTGGGTTCTGGTCATTAATTAATTGGTTTGAGGTTTTTTGCTTCTAAGTTCATCCAATAGTCTAGCTTGTAATTTTTCATTTACAAGCTTGACATTGGTTAAACAGTTCTATTTAAAAAGTGAGACCATCTTCTTACTTCTTCCAGTCTCTGAAACTGTCTGTTGATGACAACAGTGTTAAAAGCTACCTTTTACTTGAATATTTGATATAATTTGCCTATAAACCCAGTTTGTTTTTTAGACATGTGAAGGTTGGAATGGGAGGTAGGTAGATTTACTTAGTGGTAGATGTTTTAAATATTGTTTCAATTTATTAAGTACAGATCTTTTCATGTTTCCTGCTGTTTAAGTTAGACTTTGACAAGTTATATATTCCTAATAAATTGTACCTTTCATCCAACTTTTCAAAATTATTGGCCATAAGATCGCCATATTTCCTTAATGTCTGCTTTGTGTGTGATTATGTTGCTTTGTTTGTTTATTTATGCCCTCTCTGTCAGTCTTGCTTCTTTATATTTACTTTGGATTTATTCTGTTGTTCTCTTTGTAGCTTCTTAAGCTGGACACTGCGCTCATATTTTTTAGCCTTTTTGTGCAATAAATTACTTTCTGAGCATTGTGTTAGCCATATCCCATAACTTGTGATATATTATGTTCTATTTCAGTTATATTGTCTAATTTCCATTATGATTTCTTCTTTGAGTTATATAGTGGTGTGTGATTTTCAAACATAAAAAAGATTTCTTTTCCCGTAAGATTATTTTTTCGTATAGGTTCTTTTGTTGAGAATTTAGCACTGTTTTATTTAAGAAGCTTGATCCAAGTGTCACCTTATTTAATTTAAAGTCCTTGGCTCCGTTTTTAGCGTAGCTACCAAATTCCAATCACCTTGGGCTTGGCAGTACCCACAAGACAATCTTTGTACTAGGAATAGCTTATTATTTTGGTTTTCAGTTCTTTCTCTACTCTGAGCCCTTGTGGTCCTCAACTATCTTGCAAGCTAAATTAAACATTCTCAATCGTTTTTAAGCAAGAAAATTTTAAACTATCTAGTCAACCACATTCCCAGAAGTAGTCTGAGGATGGACTTTCAATCACATGCTGCAGTATGGGAAGATTATAGAGGCAGGAAATTTTTCTAAAACTAGTACTGTTTGCTTAGTAAGTACAATTCTCAGGCGATTATTATCAATGGGGGTCTGTGTATGATAATATTTGACCACTATCTTATACCATACACAAAAATAAACTAAAAATGGATTAAAGACTTGAATGGAAGGCCAGAAACCACAAAAACCCTAAACAAAAACATAGATGGAGATCTTGACTTTGGTCTTGATGAATTTTTAGAGTTGACGCCAAAAGCCAAGGAAATAAAAGCAAAAATAAACAAGGGGGACTACATCAACCTGAAAGCTTTTGTACAGCAAAGGAAAGCATCAACAAAATAAAAAGGCAATCTACTTAATGACAGAAGATATTTGCAAATTATATATCTGATAAGAGATTAATATCCAAAATATAGAGAGATTTCACACAACTCAATAGCAAAAAAACAAACAAAAAAAACTTATTTAAAAACTGGACAAAGGATCTGAGTAGGCATTTTCCCAAATAAGATATATTGATGTCAAACAGGCGCATGAAAATTTGCTCAACATCACTCATCAGGGAAATACAAATCCCAACCACAATGAAATATCATCTCACACGTTTTCCACTATTTAGTATCAAAAAGATCAGAAATACCAAGTGTTGGAAAGGATTTGGAAAAAAGAGAACCCTCATGCCTTATTAAGGGAATAAAAATTGGTGAGGCCACTATAGAAAACAGTATGGAGGTTTCTCAAAAATAAATAAATAAATCAACTACGACATGATTCAGCAATTCCATCTCTTGGTATTTAGCCAAAAAAAATGAAAACACTATTTTGAAAAGATATCTACATCCCCGTGTTGAATGTAGGATGATTTACAATAGCCAAGATATGGAAACAACTTAAGTGTCCATTGGTGGAGCAATGAATAAATAAATTCTAACACATAGATAGAGAGACAGAGAGAAATAGAGATTGAGTGAGAGATACATATACATACACACACAATGGAATATTTTTCAGTCATAAAAAAGAATGCAATCTCACCACTGGCAACATGGATGGAACTGGAGTCATGTGGTCTTGAGTCAAGCTAAGCTAAGTGAAATCAGTCTGACAGAGTAAAACAAGTACCACATTATCTTACTTGTATATGGAATCTAACAACAACAACAACCATAGTAACAACAACAAAACCAGAACTCACAAAGAACAGACTGGTAGTTGCCAGAGCCAGAGTGTGAAAGGACTGAAGGTGGTCAAACAGTACAAACTTCCAGTTATAGAATAAATCGGGGTAACGTAATAGACAGGATGACGACTCTAGTTAACAATACTGTATTATATAATTGAAAGTTGCTAAGCAAGTATATCTTCAAAATTCTCATCATAAGGAAAACAAAATTTAACTATGTGTGGTGACGGATATCAACTAAACTTATTGTGGTGATTATTTTGCAATAAATAAAAATATTGAATCATTATATTACAGGCTTGAAGCCAGGATGCATTTATGTATCAATCACATCAATAAAATTAACAGCAAAATATTCCAGTAAAGCAAAGAAAAGGTACATGTGGGGGAGGGAACAGTAAAATAAATAAATAATTGAACAAGCTTAGGGACAGGAAGACTGGAAGAATCTGGGAAAAAAATAATAAATCCAAGGATAAAATTATCATGCCAAAGCATATATTGTGTTGTACAGTTCCTAGCGGTGTACCAAATTTGCTGTTGCAAAAGGAGAAAAAGAGGGAAACATTATCCATCACAAACATCAAAATGTCCCTAGGATTAAAAAAGGCCAGTTGTCAAGGTATTGGATCAAATATGATATTATAATAAAGCAAAGCCACATCTAGCCCTGGGTAAATTCAAACACACTATTATATAAGCTGAAATATCTGCCCTGGGCAAAAACAAAGAACATCTAGCCAGTGATGTGTCGAGGGCTGTAACAGACATAATAGCTGAAGGATATTACAGATTTTTTTCTCTGTTCTCTATAGAGATTAGATGAAGGTGTATCTTTTGTGGAGACTCTGGGTATGATTTTCCTTCATGGACTCATTAGGTTAATTTTTCAAATTTCTATGTATCTCTAGGATACTAATACACTGAGTCATATCAAATATCTGCAGGTCACATTATAAAAGTGTAATTAATTTGGTTTTATGGCAAAAGTTGGTATCAGGATTATATTCATGCCTGCATACACAGAAAGTCAAAGTCAGATAATAAAAATTCTATTTAATCTTTAACCACTGAGATGTTGAGATGATATTCAAAGCTTACTGTGTTCTATTACGATACATATAAATAGGTTAAAGTAAGTCTTGAGTAACTTAAATTGTACACTATAGATGATATTAGAGAACAAATTAAGTGGAAGTCAATAGAAATTTTAAACTTCGTTCCCTAGCAGGTTGTTCCTCCAAAGAATGAAATCCTATTAATTTTAAAATATGAAAAAAAATTAAAGAACGTTTTCAAAAAAGCAGAAATTGTGTACATCTGTATGTAGACAGTTTATTTGGCAAGTAGACTAGTTCTAGGAAGGTGGGCACAAGAGAGTAAGGTGACACTGAATTACTGTGTCCCCTTCACAGTGTCCCCTGTGAAAAGGTGCACTTTCAACAAGAGGCAAGTTTTCAATAAACTTTTAAGAACGAGATGAAATGGCAAAGAGGTGGTAGAAACACGTAGTCCACTAAAACTTACATGGAAGTAAATGAGCTGCGTGGTGGTAACAGCAGTAAGACTTACCTTAACTGAGATGGAGAGAATGAGTGGAGAATAATACTTGGAGAAATGCTGCAGAAAAACAAAAGGATATAAGGCCTTGATTTTAGAGACAATAAGGGGTTGAATCAAGGCAGTGCTACAATCATAGTTTTTAATCCCTATGTCAGGGATTTCCTAGTTGCATTTGAATGTATTTGGGTCCCTATAAACCACGTAATTTCTGTATTAACCAAGTAATCATGAGAGCTCAGTTAAAAGCAATTTCTATGAAAGGGACAGAGGAGAGAAAGAGGCTGATTGGTTTGGCATTAAAAACAAACAACAAAGAACTGGCATGATAGTAAGGGTTAAAGATAAATCCCCAAAAGAGGAACATGCCCATTTTCCACTACACTGAACTGTAAGGATGTTGATACAGATGACAGTCAAAGGGGGAATTCTGGCTGGAGGACGGGATGTTAAATATGTATTTGCAGTCTTCAACTAGCTCATCATGAAACACAAACGAGTTTAATTTTTCAACCTCAGGAAAGCATAGCAATTCTTAAAATTAAACAAAGGAATTTGCTACCATCTTGTGGCCAACTTGGAAATTACAGCTGCTTTTAATATTTTTTGATTTTCCAAGGTTTTCAAACAAGTGCCTTTAAATGATTTAAGATTCTCACAAAGCCATTCCACTTGTCTTACAATAAATTGTGTTTTATTTATATATTAAAGTTCAATTCCATTAGTAGTCAAATAGAGAAAATATTTAGAGAACACACACTCCAGTGTATTAATTTTTTAAAAATATATATATACACAAAAATTCATACACCAAATGAAAAGGAATCTCAAGGACATATTTTTATCATCACCTTCATGATCTGAGGCAGAAAAAAGTAAAAGTAACAGGCATCTTTTGTTATATAATGAAAGATAACGCTTTGAAAAGTTTCATAATCCTACCGAAAGCACGGACTTCTAGTTTTACTTTATATTTAGTAGTTCTGTGGCTTAATGTGAATTATTTAGTGGTTGGTACCTGTTCTTTACTGTGAATTTGTCTCATAGAAATGGGGATCAAATGAAATGATACATCAAAGTACTCTAAGAACTATAAAAATCTTTTTAAAAATTGGAAGAGGATTAAACTGACTAGATAAGGCAGAAGGTAGCATTGGATGTGTGCCTAAGCAGAGAAGGGAAAGTGAATTGGAGTAAGACACTTATATGTATGTGATATAGATTAGAACAGCTCAAAATACATATTTTGTCTAATAGGTATCAAACGCCTGTTACATACGAAGGGTATTAAGAAAACTCAAATCCAAAGAACTGCTCCAAAATAACTCACAAGTCTCAATGGAGATACTGTCAATTTTTTATATTGCAAAAAAGATGGAAAAATGCTAAGTTGACTATTTGCAAAGCTCAGTGAGTAGTTCCAAAAGAAGTAGAGATCTATTATTATTCCTATTTAAGATATAATAAAAGCTTTATGTAGTGGGAAAAGGCGTAAAAAATTAAGTTCATGAAATAAACAGTGGCTGTGACTACCTGTTGCTAAAAGTTGGGATAAAACCTTACACAATATCTATATATACAAAAGTTATATACAAACATTCCAAAGTGTCTGCGTATTTCATACAAGAAGTATCAATTCTTCAAGGAAAATCATCAATTCCACTATTTAAAACACTTAAGATGGGGCGCCTGGGTGGCGCAGTCGGTTAAGCGTCCGACTTCAGCCAGGTCACGATCTCGCGGTCTGTGAGTTCGAGCCCCGCGTCAGGCTCTGGGCTGATGGCTCAGAGCCTGGAGCCTGTTTCCGATTCTGTGTCTCCCTCTCTCTCTGCCCCTCCCCCGTTCATGCTCTGTCTCTCTCTGTCCCAAAAACAAATAAAAAACGTTGAAAAAAAAAAAAAAAACACTTAAGATGAGGAAATCCACTAGACTCAGTACGTTTGAGAAGCCTGAGACTTGCACAAACTGCTTTATCCTTCCGCACCACCCTTTCTCAAGCCCCTGAAATGGGCCTGCAGTGTCCTGTGAACCCACTGACTTTCTTCCACCATGAATTAGGAAGACTGACTAGTCAAAAGACAATTTTTATTTCATATCTGGGAGGGAATGAGGGGCTAAGATACAAGGGAGTTACAAAGTTTATTGGTCCCTTAAGAGAATTTCTTAGAGAAAATAAATCATGTCTTCACAATGTCTAATAAGACTAGTTCTTGGAGAGCCTGGGTGGCTCAGTCTGTTAAACGTCCAACTCTTGAATTTGGCTCAGGTCATGATCTCACAGTTCGTGAGACGGAGCCTATCTGAGAGAACTGTGTGTAGCCACTGGGCTCTGTATCCAGCTCTGGTGACAGGGCCCTGGAAGCCACTTAGGATTCTCTCTCTCCCTCTCTGCCCCTCCCCTACTTGCCTTCTCCCTGCCTCCCCCGCTCTTTCTCTCAAAATAAATAAACTTAAAAAAATAATCCTTTTGCATTGTGTTATTCATGGTAACTCGTCTAAAAGAAATAGTAAATTCTAGTAATTTAAATAGTAATTCTAGTAAATTGAAGAAAAATGTCCATCAACAGGTAACAAAATGTTAAAACAGGCTTTTTGGCCAAAATAATAAGACACTAGATACCCAACACCAAAATGAGGTGTTCCATCAGAATGCAAACATTCAAAGAAGAAAAGGAGACTCACAGAGCTGCACAGCCTCTTTCCCGAAATACTGGAGGAGAGCGAATATATAACTTAGGATTCTCTCAAGAAACAGAACCACTAGGACATGATATGTATTCATACAGAGAGCAAGAGAAACATTTAATATACAGAAATGGCGGGCACTATTACAAAGACTGAGAAATCCCACCATCTGCCATCTGCAAGCTGGAGGCTCAGGAAAGCCAGTGGTACAGTTTCAGTTCAAGCCTGAAGGCCAGAGATCCAGGGGAGCCAACAGTTCAAGTTCCCATCCAAGCCCCGGAAAAGACCGTCGTCCCAGCTTAGTCAGGCATAGAGACTCAATGTTCCCTCCTCCCACTTTTCTGTTCTACTCAAATGCTCATAGCATTAGATGATGCCCACCCTCACTGGAAGGAGCAATGTGCTTTACTCAGTCCGATTCAAATGCTAATCTTACCAGAAACACCCTCAGATACACCCAGAAGTAACATTTAGCCAAATATCTGGACACCTGTGATCTGGTCAAGCGAACACATAAAGTTAACTATCGTGTATATTTCGTAAGTCATTTTTTTTATTTTAGAAAGATATTACAGTATATATATCACGCCCTCAGTGGATATTATATATATCAATATTTCTGCAGTCAAATGTTAAGCATATTCCAAGTGGGATTTTTTAAAGGTTATAAAGATTATAGCCTCATGCTAATTTAACTCAGGCATTGCTGCCAAATAAATATGCAAGATATACGCACGTGTATAAAGAGATAGAGATATTTTCATGTTTTTCTTTATTAAGAACTTCTTAGACTTCAGTATTGTATTATAGATAAGGATTATAGTCCAAAGCCACATATATTGTACTATGTCTTTTATCGTGCATGGTCAAGAAAGACAACTGGAAGAGGACTTCTGTGGAGAGTAACTGGGAGGCTGGTGTCCAGCTCCTGCTTGGGAGATACAAATGGAGAGAGACAGATCATCCGGACTACGTATTCACAAATAGCTCTCATGGGGCACACGTGGCCATATGATTGTTCTAGAGCCTAACCAGCGAAATCGCCTAGAGTCGTACAACAGCGATCCATTTCCGTGTAATCTCCACAAACTGGGGCGTAAAACCATTTCTTATTTCTTCCCAGTTGTGTGGATTGACAGAGCTGGTTCGCTCAGTCGGCCTGCAGCTTAAATGAAGCAGGATTGAGTAAGATGGCCCCACTCCTACTTCAGGAGCCTCCACTCCTGGTGAGTGATGAGAATAATTGGGATGGTGGAGCTGGACTCCCTCTCTAACCAACTTGTCTTTTTCATCTCCAGCATCTTCACGCGTCTGCAGAAGTATTCCAAGGGGATGAGGCCAAACTCAGAAGTCACAATGTTATTTCCATAACATTCTATTTTATCAAAGCTGGCCACAAGGCCAACCCCCATCCACAGAATCAGGAGGTGGATTCTGCCTTATGATAGGGAAGCAGCAAAGAATTCAAGGTCATGTTTAGTATACCACCAGAGGCAAAGAACTTCAGCTGTCAGAACCTGCGAGCACATCACAAATTACCCATAGGGCAAAAAAAAAAACCCATGAACTCTAAGAGCATTCATTCACCCAAATCAAGAAAATGGATGAGCATCCCCAACAATGGCTGAGCATTCCAAGAAGCAATCTAAACACCCAGAGAATCATCAGCTAAACCCAGAGTCCAAAACCTTCCCTGCTGCCCTCTTCCAAAACCTTTCCTTCCCCTGCTTCAACAAAGTTAGGAAATGGAGCAAAATGGGAGAGGAAGGGTAGAAACAACAGGTTGGGAAAGAAGAAAGGAGCAAGCCTCCGTTTTAAATTTTCTATTTGCAAAAGGTCTCAGATGGGGAAAATTTTAACATTATATCAAAGTTTGATTATAACATGGTGCTAGACACTTTTTTTTTTTTTGATGTTTCTTTATTTTTGAGAGAGAGACAGAGTGCAACGGATGGGGGCGGGCGGGCAGAAAGAGGAAAACACAAATCTGAAGCAGGCTCCAGGCTCGAGCTGTCAGCACAGAGTCCAACATGGGGCTCAAACTCACAAACCGCAAGATCCTGACCTCAGCGGAAGACGGACGCTTAACCAACTGAGCCACCTAAGCACCCCATTCATTATAATAGTTATCCTTGACACTTAAAATGACCATAGTTTTTGTTGTTGTTGTTGTTTTTTGTTTTTGTTTTTTTATCTGAATAGAGAACTGAAAATACACGGACTTGCCTGAATTTTCAATCACGAGTGGGAATTACCATTACTGCATAAGGGGAGATGACAGACAAAAATAATGATACTCTCTGGGTAACTGCTATTGTTACTGATCTTGAAATTGGAGTTTTTTTTTTTTAATTTTTTTTTAATGTTTTTTATTTATTTTTGGGACAGAGAGAGACAGAGCATGAACGGGCGGGAGAGGGGCAGAGAGAGAGGGAGACACAGAATCGGAAACAGGCTCCAGGCTCCGAGCCATCAGCCCAGAGCCTGATGCGGGGCTCGAACTCACGGACCGCGAGATCGTGACCTGGCTGAAGTCGGACGCTTAACCGACTGCGCCACCCAGGCGCCCCGAAATTGGAGTTTTAACATGTGTATTTGGGAGTGAGAAGTTTAATAAATATCCTGTGAGATCTGTTGGTTCAATGTATTAGTTTTTCCTGAAGAAATGGTTAACGAGAGTACTGCATTAAATAAAACAGCAAAATATCCTCAAGATTAGCTTGATACTTGTCCTTTCCCAGAGCTTCATATGTCATGGCAGATCTCCCCTGCCTTACTAAACATGATAGCCCATGTGTCTCTTTTCCTCACTCTTCTGTTCCTGAAATTAGTATCTTCTTTTCTTCCAGCAATGGCTCCTTGCCAAGCATGCACACGCACATACACACACGCACACACACGCACACACGCATCTGATTCATAAATGGAGAGTCTCCAAATGAGAATAAAAATGTCTCCCATATCAAATTTTGAAATCTAGTTCAGTAAGTAATGAAAGAAATATAGTGAATATGTTAAGAAGGTTAATCTGATGACCATGTACAATGGTTTTTAAAGGAACCAGCAGAGGGGTGTGTGGGCAGCTCATTAGGCTGAGCATCCAACTCTTGATTTCAGCTCAGGTCATGATCCCAGGATCGTGGGACTGAGTCCCATGTTGGCTCCAAGCTAAGCATGGAGCCAGCTTGGTATTCTCCCTCTCTCCCTCTACCCCTCTAGTGCACTCTCTCTGACTCTAAATTTAAAAAAATAAAAACCAAACAACAACAACAAAAAATTTAAAGAGAGAATTGAAAGTAACCTAAGCAGAATAGGAATGATACTCAGTTATATGCAAATGACAGTAACCTTGACAATGAGAACCATGCTTCCTGGATGAGGAAAGGTAAATGACTCATTACAGCTAGAGAGAAAAGGTTCTACTTTTAGAACATTGTAATATTCGTAGGTAAATATAATTTGATGACTTTGAATTTGCATTAACCAAAATATTAGAAATTAAGGCTTTCTCAAATCTCAGTATAGTTTGACAGGTTAGGAAAAGATGATGACACTGTAATCTGAAGATGCCATTTGAGATCCACATTAACAAACTATTTTAAGTAATTATCAAAACACTCCAGATGGGCAAAAACAAGATTCTAATGTACCAAATCATCAATGATCAAGATTTACCATTTACTGAAAATGTTCCAAAGTTGATCATGGTAACTGAGGCACAAATCTTAATACCTTACAAACCACTGAATTGTGTAATTTTACACGTGTGAATTATATAGTAAGTGGATTGAACCTCAATAAAGCTGTTACCAAAAAAAAAATACTAATAATTGCCACTTACACTAAGAATAATTACATTTACATGATACAAGTCAAACACTTTATTTAATTTAGGTTAGGTATCCTACCCATTCAAAATTGCTCCAGTTTATAGAATAATATCATATAAATCATTCAGTACTCATTACCAACTATTAATAGAACATCTAGTATGTAATAGGAACCCTATTGAGCTCTACAGAAATAGGACTTGCCTTGATATATTATAATCTAGGATTCTGAAAGATCAATAGAAAATATGAAGTTCCATGGCATGTAATACCATAAGGGAAATACCAGATATGGGGTTGGGGGAAGGGTGCACAAGAGAAGAATTTAATTCTTATTTGAGGGAAGGGTGGCAGTCAGGGAAGTTTCCAGGAGGAAAAGGCATTTAAATAAAAACTTAAAGACTCAAAATTAAGCAATAATGATACAAATAAAAAGCAAATCACAATACACATCAGATGGGATGCAGAGGCAAATATCTGAAGACTTTAAGAAGTGTAATGCATTTGAAGTATTGAGTCAGTGTGAAAAATACAGGGACATGTGGCAAGAGACAATGCTAGATAAGTGAGAGAGAGAGCAACACATGAAGTCTGACTCAGTGGCCACTGGGAGGCAGTAAGCAAAGATGAGACAATGTTTGATGTGCAGTTTTCAAAGATGACTCTGGTTTCAATGTTGAGGACAAAATTAAAGGTGAGAGCCTAGAGAGGAAATCGGGGTCCTAAGGGCCTGGGGGATGATTAGAAGTGGGTGGACAGGACTCTTCCCAGATTACTTCTGTTTTTCCTGGGAAGGAGAGGAAGCTTACCTGGGGAGGGGGGAGGGAGCAGGAGGGAGGAGTTTCCAGAGCTGGGTTTGAGAAGAAGCAGTAACTATTTGGTAGTGTCACCAAGGAGAGTGTGGTCTAGGCCTCACCAAGAAAATACAAAAAGGTTACTAGGAAATACTGATTGCTTGACTGTGTGTTGAGACTAGAATTCAGAGTAGAACCATTAAAGTAACTAATTGTTACCCTATACTCGTCTTTTTTTATCCCCAAAATGTTCCTCTTTCCTTAGTGATCCCTTCTCCTAATGAATGCCGTCAGCACACAGGCAGCTGTCTAGAAACATGGGCTGTTCATCCAGGACTCAAATCCTTACTTTCTCTCTCTCCCCTAGTTCTCAAATTCACCTACTCCCCACAATTTCATGGTCTCTACCTTGTTGCAGGTCACCTCTAGCCTGACCTGCATTCCTGGAGCAGCTTCCTCCGTGACTTTGCCTTTTGCATCGTTCTCTCTAGTGCCAAGTCTTAACGGGATCCTTTGCTGTCAGCACAGGAAGCTGCTTAAGACTATTATTGCTACTCCGGACGTGACTGTTGTAGTTCAAAGAGGCAAAGAGTGCCTCGTTAGAGAGGCTTTGAGACCCCTTTCTCCCTCTAACACTTCCTATGCCTGATCTCCCTCCCTTAGCCATTAGCTGTCCATTTTGTGGCCTAAGAACAGGAAGAACTGCAATAGAATGAGACAACAAGAGCTGGACATAGAGTCATTACTGAGAGTGAGTGAGGGAGATGCTTCTTCATTTTTGCTATCTTCCTGGAGCCACAGGCAGAATGACTACAAGAGTACTCGGTATTGAGTCCACTGGGTAGGCAGTCCCAAAAAAGGGATGCCAGGACATGAGAGAGACCGGAGGACAGCACCTACCATGGTTGTAGGGTGATTTGAAAGTGGGCAGCTATGCCAAGGTTTGCTGTAACCCAATTCTATTATACCTGCTCAGTATCTGGCAGCTTTTTGATGAGTATTTATCCATCTATCTCCTCAAGTACATTCTACGTACCAAAGTATTTTACCATGCGAATTCTCATATGAGTAAGACCCTGTCCCTGCCCCCACAGTCTTGAGAGAGATATAGCTGCAACAGACAATACAAGCAGGTCCTGCAAAACTATTTCAATAGACAGTACAAGCTTCCAAGAGACCAAAGGAAAAGGAAACCAGGAGTGGACTTTACACATATTCTCTAGATAATATAATGTCCAAATTGAAGCCTAAATGACTGGCAAGTATTAGTCGCTTTTTATTGTGTACGCCATGAAAAAGTATGCAATTATAAATTACATATACACACTACTGTCAACAGTTAATGGTTAATGAAGCACAAATTACACATAGAGTGGGGCTTATTGTTAAAGATATTATATGTAATATCCTATGTTTTTTCTGAAGAATTTCAACAATGGGGGTAATACCTACTAATTGTCTTTTCTTTTTATGTCATGACTGAAAGAAAAACTCACACAAAAGGCAACGTTTTTCTTCTTTTCTTGTCATATGCTTGTGCTTGCAATCGTTTTAAGTATTTCAAGTAGTTTTAAGTTTAGAGATACTGATATTAAGTTTAAGTATTAGTTATTAGTGTTAGTTATTACTTACTAATATTTAAGTATTAGTTATTAGTATAAATTATAATGACACCCCATTTACTCCCTGCCTTTGAGAGCTCTTGAATCTTCTCTATACCCTATCCCAGCATTTTCCCCCATTGATATATTTCCTACTTCTCCAGTGTCCACTGATCAAAAGTACTTTTTTTTACTTCACTTTGCTGCCAAGTAGGGATCTGACAATGGCTAGCGAGTAAGCTTGAAATAAGTAATGGTGAGAAATCAGTCACACCACTTTGGCCACACATTTAAGCCATGTCCTCCAACCCATGTCTGACTTTTGGATACATCTCTCTGTTGGTTCTACGGCACGGAGGGAAAAAGGATTTTATATATTGGTGTGCCAAAATCACACAATGTACACAAAGCGAAATTCCCTAAGAGTAGTTTATGTTTTGAGAAGGTGTCAAAATAGTAATTTAACATTAGAAATATATAAATAATATAATTAGTGCTTTATGAAATGCATTTGTTCAACAACTACCTCCTGAGTCCCCACGACATGTTGGGCACCAAGGATATAAGTAAGAAAAAAACAGACACAAACCCTGTAGTTACAGAGCTTGGAGTTTAGTGGAAGAAACAGATATTAATCAAGTTATCAAAAATATGAAACTACAGTGGTGATACTCACTAAAAAGTAATGCTGTTACACGATGTTTGGAAAGTACCTTATAAATCACTCAAGCTAGTCAGAAAGGTCAGGAAGGCTTGCCTAAAGGAAATGGAAACTGGGCTTAGATGTGAAGAAACATCTTTCCAGTTGAGGGGACTAATATGGATTCAGCACCCACAGGGCAGGTGCCAATTATATCATTTCAAATCTCTGATCTTTCCCCTTCTGAATGAGTTTGTTAAAAAGAAAAAAAAAACAAAAGCAGATATGTATATATAGGTCACATGAGACTTAAGAAGCTCCTTCCCAATATAGCCAGCAAGACAGAATACCTAATCCTGAAGCTAGCTAAGAAAACCTTGCTCAAAATATCACTACTGATGGGCCAAAAATCCAATGTCAGTATGGGTCATCAGCCTGGAAATGTAGGAGTTAAAGAATGAGTATTAGGAAAGCAGTTAGTATACTGTAGCTAGCGACAGGAGTAAATAAAACATTGGAAAGATAAACTAATCTCAACCTTTCTGACACGTATGGGTTTTTCAGAATTCCAGCGAGTCCTCGTGGTTGGGCATAGCCTTAAAGAATGTTTTCATTAACTTCTACAGACTTACCTTGGCACCTAAATGCTAAACTATGGTTATTTCCTGGGATGAAACTGTTTCTGCATCTGCACATGCAGCTGTATCCAGCAAATCACTGAACCCTAAAGCAAACTGAAAAAAAGCCATGACCTACGCAAAACAAAACCGGAAACTTTTTCCAACAAATGCATGCTTACAAAAACAGTTTCTAAAGTAGGTATTATATATGCCAGAGTGTTACCGTGGTTTAATTGTGGTATTTATTTGTTCCTTTAAGGTATTATTAATTTTCCTATTTTTAAAGTCCCTATACAGTTGTAGAATACAAGATTATTTTGATTATGTAATAACTTGTAAATGCAATAAAATGTTATTTTGAAAGCATCATGCCCCCCTGCACGTTACTGCTCCCCAAAGGACCTAAATAATTTTTATCAATGAGCATGTCCTCCAATTGCCACTTACCAAGTGAGAAACTTAACCTAAAAAAAGAACTTTAATAAAGTCAAATCTAAAATCGCTGTGCTAAAAAAATTAAAATAAAAAAAAATTGCTGTGCTTCAATCAATGCAAACATGACATTTAAATTAATAGAATCTATCTCTATCCCTTAGGACATGAAAGTTTTACAACTACAGATGGTATGTATTTATTTCTGCCTTTCTTGTTCTGATGTAGACACACTGTTAACGGGAATTTTTAACTAGTGAACTTGCTACTGTTTACTTCATCGCCACCATGTTGAATTTAAAAATTAGTATGGGCTTAGTAAAGCCCATTACATCATTAAGGAAGTATCAAGAAAATAAATAGTGATACAGAAGCTTTACTCTGTGAATAATACCCATGATGCCTTTCTTTCCTATACCAGTTCTAATCATGAAAAAGGAAACATATGTAAAATGTTTTTCACCTGTGTCAAAAAGTATCTCAGCTTCCGGGATATTTTGTAAGCTTTATAAGCATGAGAAATATCGCCTGTAAATGATATCACACCCTACATTTTAGCTAGTTATGCCTAAATCCTTTGTTGATTATAGGCCATATAACTTCAGGCAGACAAAAGAAAAATAATCCCTATCATGTTGAATGCCAGTCTGTGGTGTTTATGAGTACCGCCTGCTGTGTTAAATGACTCAAACATCTGTCAGGTGTGCTACATTATAGCCACAGGAAAATCTCAGTACAGGTTGTGTGCCAGGCAAAATGCTTTGTCTAAGACCTTGTCAATCCTGCTGATGGATGAGTTCAGTATTCTAATGAGTAAGAATCAAAATATGTTTCTACTTTGCCAGATCTCCAGATCACATCAGGAGGCACCAATCTCAGACAATTGGAAAGAATAAGATCATTTTTAAAGGACAGTACTTCTCCTGACACGTACAAATGTGTGGGTTTTAAGCTATCCTGGTGAGATGGTCTCTTACCCCTTTGTAATCCCTGTCTTAAAAGCTTCATTTAACAGACTAATTTCCGTTTACTCAAAACAAATTAATTCCAAACAATTTGCAAAGGCTACCATACTTTTGAAGAGCATTAGTTACTGTTAGCTTTACATTTTTCATACTACAATGTCTACAATCGATGAGTTTGAAGACATATTATTTAGTGAATTCTATTTTAAGCTATGCCAAGCCACTAAAATTAGAAGAAATTGTCTTGGTAGGATACTATATATGTGTTCTATGTGGATAACTTATAAGTAATAAATCCAACCACTTTTCTCATGGCCTTTCATATTCTGATATAAAAACAGCTTTTTTTTTTTTTATCTGACCTGGTGTAGAGCATTATAGTAAACGTATTGCCTATTATATATCAACTATTTGCTTAAAAATTGTGTGATATTCCTATAATAGTCTACATAAAGATTTGAATCCTGTCCTTAATGATAATAATGTAAAGGAGGTTCATATTTTGTATGACTGACATTCAAAATTTACTATATTTAAACTCTACATAACATCTAGCATGAATCCTTGTAAATTCTATTCCAGACGAGACAAAAACACATCTATAAGAGATATAGTGAGATGAACAAAGATAATAAAAACAATGAGCCACCAGTTAGCAATTACAAGTCAATCTTTCTCTATTCAAAATGTTATACTACTTAACATAATATATGGAAAAACTCACTAAGAGTATTATTTCTTTCCAAGAAGACAACTATAATTTCAGGTAATGCCCTCAAAATAACCTATATATTAGCCTTTAAAATTGGACCAACAGAGTTTTGAGGCTAGTGATTTAGCAGCACATCAAAAATGAAATTTTAATAGCATTTATAGGTAGTAAATATGGAAATTATTAATCACACAAAAGGAGATTTCTCTGGGTCATTTACTGATTCACCCATTCATTGATTTATTCATATTCTCACTAAAACTGCAGAAAGAATACTGAAAGTTCTAAATCTCTGGCTAGATTTTACCATTTTGCCAATTGGGTCAATTTATAAATTAAAGTTATGTTGTAATCATCAGAAATGCTTATGTCATGATAAGACTTAATTTTTAGTTTCCAACCTTTTGATTGATTAAAGTTGTACATATATAGATATTTACTATAGAACATTTAGGAAAAAAATTTGATAAAGATGGGGGTGTACCTGGGTGGCTCAGCATCCAACTTTTGATTTTGGCTCAGGTCACAACTGCATGGTCCTGAGATCAAACCCCCATGGGGCTCCACAATGGGCCTGGAGTCTGCTTAAGATTCTGTCTCTCCCTCCACCTCTGCCCCTCCTCTTCTCATGCTTTCACTCTTTCTGAAAAAATAAAAATAAAAAAATAAATGAAAAGTCTACAATTCACTTTATTTTTTAAGTTTATTTCTTTTGAGAGAGAGAGAGAGAGAGAGAGAGAGAGAGCAAGAGCACTATAGCCCAAGTCAGGGAGGGGCAGAGAGAGAGGGATAGAGAATCCCAAACAGGCTCCACGCTGTCAGCACAAAGCCTGACATGGGACTTGAACCCACCAATGTGAGATCATGACCTGAACCAAAACCAAGAGTCCGAGGCTTAACCAACTAAGCCACCCAGTCACACCCACACATTAATTAAAAAAACATAGGAATTAAAATAAAGTGATCAACAATTCTACCGCCCACATTTTAAAAAAACCACCCCCACTAGTACAGTGCAGATTCGTCCATCAGTTGACATATATACATAGTCCATATCTGATCTTTGTGCTCTGCACCAATGAAATATAAACAAAATACCCACTGTAGAAATATGAGCAAAAGACTTGATTAGGCAACTAAAAAAGAGGCTAACCAAACAGCCAACATGAAAAAGGTGGCAAACGTCATTAGTCATGAGGGGAATAAAAATTAAAACAGTATTCTCTAGAGTGGCTACATGAAAAAGGAAAGAAAACTCCAAGTGATAGAAACAATAAGGAGAAACTAAAACTTGCTTACAATACTAGAAGGAATGTGTATTGGTGTAATGACTCTGAAAATTGTTAGACAGGGTTTCCTAAAACTAATTATATGCATAGTTTTTGATTCAACAATTAATCTCATAGATGTAAATATACTCAATAGAAGCAAAATATATATGTTCACCAAACTCATGTACAAGAATATATAGCTCTATTCACATTAGAGCCAAACCAGAAACATCCCAAATATTCAATAGCAGTAGAATTAATAGCAATGTATAGATAAATAATATTCTCTTCAGCAATAAGAATGAACAAACTATATCTAAAACAACATGGAAGTTTTTCAAACATACCGATGAGTAAAACAAGACAAATACAAAGTTGAAGACAAGTACTTGGAGAAAAAGAGAAAGCATGATGCACCATCCAGATTCTGCCCCACTGATTACCCTTATAGAATAAAAGTCATAAACTGCTGGGAGAAGGGCAGCAAACCCTTTTGCTCTTTAAAGTACTATTAAAAATGTCTCCTTATGACATTGGTATATCTGAAGGAAGGAAACAATAATCCCTCTACCCATGTGGGAGGAGAAAAATAAATTCTGAGCTGAAGAGTGAAAGATCACTGAAAAAGTCCCCTCATCCCCAAAAGAATCTAGGGGTATAGTGCCAACCTAATATCAATGCCGAAGCAGAAGAAAGGAGAAAGTCTTCCTCTTCCTGCCCCTACCGCCAAACTACCAGAACATCAAGTAACAGAAGTACTCTACTGCTAAGAAAGATTCAAGAAGATAAAGACCCTCTCTGGTACACAAGTTCAAAGACCTAAAGCTGATGAGAAAGCAAATATTGAGAAAAACCCTCTGGCAAACCAGCCCCCACCTTAAACACAAGGTAATGCTAAAGGAATTTGAAGCAGGCAGTCCACAGAGGTTGACCATAGCAACAAAAGAGACCAACTTCGATTCAATTTCTGACAAATTGGTCCAACCCTCCACCGAGAGGCCTAGCAAAAGAAGATATGGACCCATATTTCTTTTCACCTACTCATCTTAGTTTCCATTAGCCTACATAAAATACCAGTTGTCAACAAAAAATTAAAAGCATAAAAGGAATAAAAAAAATTTTCCTTTCAAGAGATAAGACAATCAACAAGACGTCTTAAATATGAGAATTGTAACACAGAAAATGTAAAATAACTCGACATGCTTGCATAGAAACATACACAAAGAAGGTCTGACAGGTGTATCAGTAGACTCAAGTCAGCACTGGAAACAATTAGTGAACTTGAAAACAGATCAACAGAGATAACTCAAACGGAAACATTAACAGGAAAGAGTAGAAAAGAAAAAAATTAGAGCTCTGAGACAGTATCAACAGACTGATGTGTAGGCTATTGGAATGATAAAAGGAGATAGAAAGGAAACTAAGAAAAGTAACCATTTGAAGAAATAATGGCTGACAATTTTCCAAAACACTTATCCAACAATCTCAATGAACATCGAGCATAAATTAGGATAAATACAACACACACACACACACACACACACACACACACACATCATATTCAAACCCCTCAAAAGCAAAGAGAATATCTTTTAAAAAGCCAAAGATTAAAGGTACATAACATAGATAAGGCACAAAGGTGAGAATTACAGCAAACATCACCAGAAACAATACAAGCCACGTAAAAATATAGTGACACCTTTCAAGTGCTGAAAGAAAAAAAAAAGAAACTTAACTACAAATTCTATACTCTTAAAATATATTCCAAAAATAAAAGTGAAAATAAAAACTTTATCTGAGAAAGAAAAACTTGGAAAATCCATTGCCAGCTGATCTATATTATGACAAGTGTTAAAGGAAATGTTCCAGGCAGAAGAAATGATACCAGAGAAAACCTTAAATCTACATCAAGAAATAAAGAAAACTCACTGGCACAAATGAAAGTAAAGGTAAAACTCATTTGTCTTGTTTCTAATTGTCTTAAAAGATGAATTACTAACCAAACAAAAACAGGAATTCTTTATTGTACATCCATAGCATAGGTGCAAGCTTAAATTTCTAAATTAATAGTGCAAAAGAAGAGAGGAAAAAATTTAGCCTATCCCCCTTTGTGGTCCTTAAACTACCTACGGAGTGGTTTAATATTATTTGAAGATAGATGCTGACCAATTAAAGATATGTATTGTAAATTCTAACGCAACCCCTGAGGGGGAAAAAAAAGGTAAGAGATATGAATAAGACAGTAACAGAATAAAGGGGAGTTATAAAAATTACTCAATCCAAAAGAAGCTATAAGAGAGAAAAAAGTGTAATTATCAGATGACACTAAAACAAAACTGGTAGGAGGATGGTAGATTTTAATCCCAACCACATCAGTACACATTGAGGCAAAAATATTGGAAAAGATAGGTCATGTAAAAACTCATCAAAATAGGGGCGCCTGGGTGGCTCGGTCGGTTAAGCGTCCGACTTCAGCCAGGTCACGATCTCGCGGTCCGTGAGTTCGAGCCCCGCGTCAGGCTCTGGGCTGATGGCCCAGAGCCTGGAGCCTGCTTCCGATTCTGTGTCTCCCTCTCTCTGACCCTCCCCCATTCATGCTCTGTCTCTCTCTGTCTCAAAAATAAATGAACGTTAAAAAAAAAATTTTTTTAAAAACTAATCAAAATAAAGATGAAATAGTTATATTTATAAAGTTATACAGTTATATTTTATAGCTATATAGTTGTATTTGTAAAGTCAATATCCAAGAAGAATTCATCATCTTAAATGTGTATAGAACTACAGAGCTTCACAACCCATGAGGCAAAACTTATAGAACTGAAAAGACAAAGAGAAAACCCACGGTTAACAGTTGGAGATTTTGACACTTCTCTCTCGTGACCGAGAGAAAAAGTAGAAGTTCAGTAACTACAGAGGAGATCTGAACAATGCCATTAATCGTCTTGACGTATTTGCCATTTAGAGAACATTCCACTAAGTAATAGCAGAATATACATTATTTTCAAAGGTATGTGAAACACTTTCCAAAACACCAAATAAAACCAAACCTCAACAAAATTAAAAGAACTGACTTACACAATGATGTTTTCTAACAATCATAGATTACAATGAGGAATCAGGGAGCCTGGGTGGCTCAATCGGTTAGGCGTCCGACTCTTGATTTCGACTCACATCGTGATCTCAGGGTTTGTGAGATTCAGCCCCACATGCACTGTACCATCAGTGCAGAGCATGTTTGGGATTTTCTCTCACCCTCACTCTCCACCCCTCCCCCCCACCTAGCACATGTGTGTGCTTGGTCTGTGTCTCAAAATAAACAAACAAACATTTAAAAAATAAAATTAGGAACAGCAAAAAAAAAAAAAAAAATCTGGAAAATCCCTCCAATATTTGAAAATGAACAATTCTAATGGGTCATGAGGGTCAAAAATTATCTAACAGAGTTAAATATATTTTGCACTGAATGAAAGTAAGAATGTGGTAGGTGATGCTGGAAGCTAAAGCAGTGCTTGGGGAAAATGTATACATCAAATGCTTATCTTAGGTGAGCTAAAAATATCTTAAATCAATATTCCATAGTTTCCACTGTAAGAAACTTAAGAATAAAAGAGAAAATTGTCTCAAGCAAATAGAAGAAAGAAATTAAGTACAAGCTGAAATCAATGAAAATGATAACAATAGAAAAAAACACACAAAATACTTGTTCTGTGGTGGGACGGAGTGTCGGGAGGGGGGACGATCAGTAAAACTGATAAGCCTCTAGCCAGGCAAACCAAAAGAGACAGAAAGACAGAGAGAAAGAGAAAGAAAACATACACATTAAAATGTCAGAAATGCCAGAGACAATATCATGACAGGTTAATAAGAACACTACAAACAACTCGACACCCATAAAATCAACCACTTAGATGAAGTATTAAAGTCATTAAAAGATCCAAACTCCAAAATCTCACTCAAGAGTTAGATGAATTGATTATTTCTAAATCTATTAAAGAAACTGAAATTATACTTTAAAACTATCCAACAAACCAAGCTGCAGGCAGATGGTTTTGTTGATGAATTTTCATCAACTGATCCATATAGAACCTTGTTTTAGTGTGTTTCTGTTTTATGATACCTCATTTACTTTTTTTTTCCTCTTCTTGATTCACCATCTCTTTATAGGAGTTTTATTTTCTTTTTTATTTAAATTCCAGTTAGTTAACACATAGTGCAATACTGGTTTCATGAGTAGAATTCAGTGATTCATCACCTACATCCAACACCCAGTGTTCATCATAACAAGTGCCCTCCTTAATACCCATTATCCATCTACCCCATCCCCCATCTACTTCCTTCCACCAACCCTCAGTTTGTTCTCTATCTTTAAGAGTCTCTTGTGGTTTCATTCAGCGCAATCACAATTAAAATAGCACCAGCATTCTTCACAGAGCTTGAACAAACAATACTAAAACAGGTATGGAACCCCGCATAGCCAAAGTAATGTTGTAAAAGAAAACCAAAGCTGAAAGCATCATAATGCCAGATGTTAGCCTGTATTATAAAACTGTAACCATCACGACAGTATGGTATTGGCACAAAAACAGACACACAGACCAGTAGAAAAGAGAACCCAGAAATAGACCCACAAAGATATGGCCAACTAATCTTCAATAAAGCAGTAAATAATATTCATTTGAAAAAAAACAATCGCTTAAGCAAATAGTGCTGGGAAAACTGGACAACAACATGCAGAAGAATGAACCTGGACCACTTTCTTACACCATACACCAAAATAAATTGAAAATGGATGAAAGACCTCAATGTAAGACAGAAGTTATCAAAATCCTCAAAGAGAAAGCAGGCAATAACCTCTTTGACCTCGGTCGCAGCAATTTCTTACTCAACATGTCTCCGGAGGGAAGGGAAACAAAAGCAAAAATAAACTATTAGGACCTCATCATGATAAAAAGCTTCTTCACAGCAGAAGGAAACAATCAAAGCTAAAAGACAACTGACAGAATGGGAGAAGATATTTGCAAATGGCCTATCAGTTAAAGGGTTAATATCAAAAGTCTATAAAGAATTTACCAAACTCAACACCCAAAAAACGAATAATCCAGTGAATGGGCAGAAGACATGAATAGACATTTTTCCAAAGAAGACATCCAGATGGCCAACAGACACATGAAAAGATGCTCAACATTGATCATCATCATGGAAATACAATCAAAACCACATTGAGATACCACCTCACACCCATCAGAGCGGCTAAAATAAACAACTCAGGAAACGACAGATGTTGGTGAGGATCCAGAAAAAGAGGGTCTCTTTTGCACTGCTGGTGGGAATGCAAACTGGTGTAGCCACTCTGGAAAAAAGTATGGAGGTTCCTCAAAAAATTAAAAATAAGACTACCCTATGACCCGGCAATTGCACTACTAGGTATTTATCCAAGGGATACAGGTATGCTGTTTCAAAGGGGCACATGCACCCCAATGTTTACAGCAACACTATCAACAATAGCCCAAGTATGTAAAGAACCCAAATGTCCATCAACAGATGAGTGGGTAAAGAAGATGTGGTATATACACACAAGGGAATACTACTCAGGGATGAAAAAGAATGAAATCATGCCATTTGCAACAATGTGAACGAAACTGGAGGGTATTATTCTAAGCAAAGTCAGTCAGTCAGAGAAAGATCATAGGATTTCCCTCATATGTGGAATTTGAGAAACTTAACTGAAGATATGGGGTCTTTCAAACAGAGAGGGAGGCAAACCATAAAAGACTTTTAAATAGAACAATCTGAGGGTTGATGGCAGTGGGGGTTAAGGGAGTGGAGAACGTCTGTGACGGGCATTGAGGAGGGCACTCATTGGAATGGGCATTGGGTATTGTATCTAAGTGATGAATCACGGGAATCTACTCCTCAAGCCAAGACTCTGCTGTATGTTAACTTGACAAAAAAAAAAAAAAAAAAAAAAAAGTCTCTTGTGGTTTGTTTCCCTCTTTTTTTCTCTTCCTATATGTTCATCTGTTTTGTTTCTTAAATTCCAGAAATGAGTGAAATTGCATGGTATTTGTCTTTCTCTGCTTGACTTGCTTAGTTTAGCTTAATACTCTCTAGCTCCATCCATGTCATTGTAAATGGCAAGATTTCATTCTCTTTGATGGCTGAGTAATATTCCATCACATACATATGTGCTTTATCCATTCATCAGTTGATGGACATTCAGACTCTTTCCATAGTTTGTCTATCTTTGATAATGCTTCTATAAACATTAGGCTGCATGTACCCCTTTGAATCTGTATTTTTGCATTCTTCGGTTAAATGCCTAGTAGTACACTTGCTGGATCATAGGGTAGTTCTATTTTTAACTTTTTGGGCAAACTCCATAGTGTTCTCCAGAGTGGCTGCACCAATTTTCATTCCCACCAACAGTGTAAGAGGGTTCCCCTTTTTCTATATCCTCACCAACATCTGTTGTTTCCTGTGTTAATTTTAGCCATTCTGACAGTTGTGGAGTAGTATCTCATCGTGGTTTGATTTGTATCTCCTTGATGATGAGTGATATTGAGCATCTTTTCATCTTCCTGTTAGCTATCTGTATGTCTTCTTTGGAAAAATGTTATGACACCTTGTTTAACATATATTGTTCATCCATTAACACTGGACCCACTGACCAAAAGCAGTATCCTTCTACCCTGAACAAAGCTTGATGTTTCACATCTGTTTCTTCTGTAAGTCCTATCACTCAGGAACACAAGACAGTATTTCAGCAGTATGCTTAAGGGACATTTTAAACAGTAAAATCACCAATAAAAAGTACAAAAATGTGAATAACATGAAAATAAACAGACCATGAAAATGATGCTTGTTTATAATTTGAGAGCCTGAAGAGGAAGGCGAAACATCACCTCATTTGACCTCAGCTGGGACCGTGCACACTGGCTGAGCTAAATTTTTTGCTGTTCTGTGCATGTCTGAAAATGTTGCAAAAGCACCACAAATTTTGATTTGGGGGTTAGAGATAAATTTTAGCAAGTAGGCAAATTCACAAACATGGAATCTACAAATAATGAGGACTGACTATAATTCACCATATCCACAGAACAAGAAGAAAAACCCTGTTATTATCTCAATAGATGCAGAAAAAGCTTTTGACAAATTCAACACCCCTTCATGATAAAACCTTCAGTAAACCGGTAATAGAAAGGAACGTTCTCAAAGTTGACCAAGGGCACCCACCAAAAAAATTACAGCTAAAATGATCCTTAATAGTCAAAGACTAAATGCTTCCTTTCCCTCTGGGCACAACACAGAGATTTCTGTTTTTACCACTCCTAGTAAGCATTGCATTGGCTATCCTACTCAGCACAATAAAGTAAGACAAAAAAAGACACACAGATTAAAAAAAAATAAATACAATCGTCGCTATTCTTAGAAAATGAGACTCTCTACCTAGAAAACTCCCAAGAATCTTAAAAAAAAGTAACTAGCACTTTTTTAAAAAGCAAGTTTATCAAGGTTGAGCCTTATGAGGACAACATGAAGAGAACAATTTTGTTCTATATAGTGGCAATGAACGATTGGAAATTGAGACAAATTAAAATTTAAAGTGGCACCAAATAGTTTATAACATAGGTATAAATCTTACAGAGTATATGCAAATCCTTATGCTAAAATTATAAAGCACTAATTACAGAAATCAAAACCTAAACTGGTAGAGCAATATCATACTCCTGGATTTAAAGACTCAATAGCAGGGGCACCTGGGTGGCTCAGTCGGTTAAGCGTCTGACTTCAGCTCAGGTCATGGTCTCACAATACGTGGGTTTGAGCCCTGCATCAGGCTCTGTGCTGACAGCTCAGAGCCTGGAGCCTGCTTCGGATTCTGTCTCTCCCTCTCTGCCCCTCCCCACTCATACTCTGTCTCTCGAAAATGAATAAATGTTAAAAAATTTTTTTAAAAGACTCAATAGCGTTAATATGTCCATTCTCCCCAAACTCATGTACAATATAATTTCAATCAAAATTTCAACATTTTTTTTAATTGACAGGCTGTTTCTAAAGTCTTTATACGAAAGCAAAGGAACTACAGTCGGCAAAAACATTCTGAAAAAGAACAAATTTGGAGTACTTACACAACCTGATTTCCATTCTTACCATAAAATGTGGTGTGTGGTTTGAGGGGCGTGGGGAAGGACATCAAGGGAGTACATTAAAAAGTCCAGTAATAAACCCACCCATATACAGGCAATTTCCAGAAAGATGCAAAGTAAATTCAATACAGGAAAGATTTTGTTTAACGTGTGGTTCCAGCATATGCAAAAGATTGAATTTCTCTTCAGACCTCATATTCAACACAAAAAAATTTACCCCAAATGGACCAAAGACCTAAATTAAAAACCCAAAACCATAAAAATTTATGGTACCTGATATAATCAATTGTTAAATAATCTACATCCTTGCTGATTCTTTGTTGTGAAATGGTACTCTTGATACCTGAGACCGACGTGTTTCTAAAAATCACAAGGGGGCACCTGGGTAGCTCAGTCAGTTGTGTCGACTTTGGTTCAGGTCATGATCTCATGGGTTCAAGCCCCACCTTGGGCTCTGTGCTGACAGCTCTGAGCCTGGTGCCTGCTTCAGATTATGTTTCTCTCTCTCTGCCTCTCCCCCACTTGCTCTCTCTCTCTCACTGTCTCTCGCTCTCACTCTCAAAAATAAACTTTTAAAAAATTTAAAAACCACCAATAATTTTGTCTTTGTCTATTTCTCAATTAAGTCTGTCAGTGGTGTTTTTGGCCTAAATTTATTATCATTAGGAAAAAAGCCTTTTTGTCTCTTGTAACCCTTCTTGTCTTTTTTTTTTTTTTTTTTTTTTTGTCTGAGAGAGAGCATGCACACAAGTGAAGGAGGGGCAGACGGAGAGAGAGAATCCTAAGCAGGCTCCATACCCAGGGCAGAGCCCAACACGGGACTCAGTCTCATGCTGGTAAGATCGGACCTAGGCCCAAATTGAGTCAGATGCTTCACTGAGCCACCCAGACTTCCCGAGGTCTTTTTTTTTTTTTTTCTTCATTTTAAAATTTTATTTATTTAGAGACAGAGGGAGAGAGAGAGAGCACAAACAGGGGAGGGGCAGAGAGAAGGAGAGACAGAATCCCAAGCAGACTCCAAGCCTTTATCACAGAGCTCCATGCAGGGTTCCAACTCACAAACTGGGAGAGCATGACCTGAATGGAGATCAAGAGTCAGTGACTTCAGTGATTGCAATGCCCCCTGTGCCCCTTTTTGTTACATTAATATAGCCATTCAAGCTTTCCTAGTCTTAACTATTTGCATAGTACATATTTTGTCTACCTTGTAGATTCACCCTACTGTGTCTTTGTGCCCAACTGTATCTCTTGCAGCAAGCCTCCCAGCTGCTTCTGGTTCTTGTTTTCTTGCACACTCTGAAAAAGTCTTTTCCCCATACCCCATAACCATCAGTTTGTTCTCTGTATTTATAGGTCTGTGTCTGCTTTTTTGTTGTTTTGTTTTTAGGTTCCACATATAAGTAAAATCCTATCGTAGTTGTCTTTCTCTGATTTATTTCACTTAGCACAATCCCCTCTAGGTCCATCCATGTTGTCCCAAATGGGGAGATCTGGCTGAGTCATACTCCATTGTAGATGAACAACAGTCTTTTGACTGGAGTGTTTTGCCCATTTTACCTGAAGGAGTTATCAATATGGTTGTACTTAGGTCTGGCATTTTGTTCTTTTTTTAATTTAATATCTATTATTTTTATCTGCTCTTTATTCCTTTTCTGCCATATTTCATGTTACATTATTTTGAGTGTTCCATTTTCTCTCTTGGCCTACTAGCTTTAACTCTTTGCATTTCATTTTAGTGTTTGCCAGGCATAACAACACCCATCTTTAATTTAGCACAAGCTTCTGACAGCTAATGTTTAATTATTTAAAATAAATACTGGAAACTTGGAATAATATTTCCAAGTTATCCCCCAATTGTTATTATCATATATATCTATATATAAACCCTATATTCAGTTGTAACTTCAACTCTGAGCCACCATATGCCTTTTAAAACACTTGAGATAGCAAAAGAAAAATGTAACCTTTGATACTTACCAACATATTATTTCTTGGGTATTTCACTTCTTATAAATCTAAACTTACCATCTGTGTCCCTTCTCTTCAGTCTAAAGCCCTTCCTTTAGAAATTTTAAAGCAGGTATGCTAGATTCAATGGATATAAAATTCTTAACAGACAATTTTGGCAATGTGAACATGTCTTTCCAATACGATATGGACTCTTGTTACTGATAGGAAGTCAATCGTGAATCGTACTGTTGTCTTGCATGTAATTTGTTAAACTTTTCTGGCTGCTTTCAATATTTTTCTCCATCATTGACTTTGAGTGATTGGACTAAAATATGAGTAGGTGGGATTTTCTGTTGTCATCTTGAGTTTTATTAATAATTCTTCAATCTTCATGTTTACACTTTCCCCCACCAAACTTGGGAAGATTTTGGCCCTTATAATTTCAAATATTTGTCCTGAGCCTCTCTCCCTCCTTCCCTCCTAGGACATAAATTGCACGTATGTTGGACTGTTGGATTTTGTTCCATAGCTCTCTAAAACTCTGCTTATTTTTTTTTAAAGTAAACTTCCCTCTGTTACTCACAGTAGGTAATTTTTAATTAATATAATTTCAAATTAACTAATATTTTTCCTACCACCTACAAATGTTGAACATATCCATCAACTTTTCTTAATTATTGTGCTTTATACATCTCGAGTATCTTTTTATAATTGTTTCTGTCTCTCTGTTAACTTCCCTAACTACTCAGAGTACCAATTTTTCCTTTATTATTTGAGTATATTTGCCATTAATTTTTTGAGCACATTTATAAAAGCTGTTTTGATATCTTCATTTGCTAAATCCAGTTTCTGGACCCACTCAAAGTCAACTTCTACTGATTGCTTTTTTTCCACCCCAAAGTGTAGGTCACACTTTCCTGGGTTTTTGGCAGGTCTAGTGATTTTTTGTTAAAAACAACATTTTAGGGGTGCCTGGGTGTCTCAGTCAGTTAAGCGTCCGACTTCAGCTCAGGTCATGATCTCACCATTCGTGTGAGCTCTGCATCGGGCCCTGTGCTGACAGCTCAGAGCCTGGAGCCTGCTTCAGATGCTAGGTCTCCCTCTTTCTCGGCCCCTCACCTGCTCACACTCTGTTTCTCTCTCTCAAAAATAAATAAACATTAAAAAAATTAGAAAACAACATTTTAGATATTGCAATCTGTTGTCTTCTTCTGAGGATTGTTTTCGGCTGTTGCGTCCTTTGTTTTCTGTAGTTTATTGTTGTTCTAATATACAACTATCTATTCCAGATTCAAAGTGTAAACTCTACACTGCATTTTGCAGTAAGTGACATCTCTGCTTGATTTTCACAAATTCCCGAAGCTACATTTTTTCAGCCTGGAACCCTGAGGTTGTCTCCTGCATCTGCCAGTTGCGCAGTTAGGCAAGCCAAGTGTCTGAGCAGAGTATAGAAACGGATTTGAGGACTGACAGTCTGTAGGATCACATGGGTGAAGTGATTCCCTCAAGTGTCAGCCACTCTTCCAGTTTTAGTTTCTGTCCTCTGATGCTTCCAGCCTCTAATGCTTCAGCTGCCTGCCACCAAGCCGTGTATAGTTTGAGAAATTTACTCCGTTAAAATCACAGCAAACACTAATCTCATCCAGTGCAGCTCTGTCTTTCAAGGCTTAGTTTCCTCTCCCATCTCTGCTTGCTTGGGGACTGTCCCTGTAGCTTCCTCCCTGCACATGTGTAGTTTAGTACCAGAGATACAGGCAGTCTTCACTGGATTTCGAGTCACGCATTCTGTAACTTTCATAGGATTCCCCTCTTCAATTTACAGCAATCCTTTCTAGCCCTCAACTGCTTTTTTATGTCGTTTTGCTTCATTTTGTTTTGTTGTCACCTCAACCTGTAAATGTATAGTTTTCTGTTGCCACTGACATAGTGGTTGAGAAGAACATACAGAAAAATTAACTGCAAACTCCTGATTTTTTACCCTATAGAGTTACAATTTTTCAACAGTAAAATCTTCTCCAATTTTTATCTGATTTAAAATGTTTTCCAGGGCTTTTACGATTTTTTGTACAGATTTTACAACTGCTACCTCCAAAATGTGTTAACAGTTAATTCTATTGCCAATACTCCAAAGAGTATTTAAAGAGTTGTTTTGTTTCATGTTTACAGAAATAGAGCATGTTTATTCTAGTCAATTTAAAAAATGTAGGTATATGAAGAGAAAAAAATAAAAATTACTTGTTATCCAACTATCTACAGGTAACTACTCATGATATTTTGTAGTCTATCATTTCTGCGATGAGATTACTGCCTGACATTACAGATTTTCACCATAAACATTCCTGAAAGGTGTGAATAAGTCATTTGTGAGAATGACTGTTATAAGATATGAAACTTAGATATATTAAAAGAACAATAGAGACATATTATAAGAAACTTTATGCCCAAAAGAGTGGCAGCCTCAACAAAATGGCCAAATATCTTGAAACAAATAACCAAACTTTGAAAATCGATCGAGAACAGGTAATCAGTTTTAGACATTTAGGCAATTGGTTATCCGTCTCAAAGATAATGAAGCAAATCAGGCCTGCTTTAATAGAGTTTGGAGTTATAAGTAGCTCAATAAATTGGATAGAGATCATATTCTATTGGCCCTTATAGAACATGTGAAAGAATTTTGTCTTTATTCTAAAAGCAATAGAAGCCACTGACTGGTTTTCTGCAAGGAGTTGACAGAAGGTTTGCCTTTAGAAAAGTTCAGTAACTGTACTACAAAGAACTTACTGGAACAGATATAAAGAGTATGCCAGGAAATAAAATTAATGACTATGTCAGTAGGTCAGATGAAAATGATGGACTTATAGTGATTTTGATGAAAGAAGTAGGAAGATTTTTAAGATATTAAGAAGATAAAATCAAAACGGTTTTTTTAATGTATATTTTTGAGAGAGAGAGGAGTCCAAGTGTGAGGGGGGGGGGCAGATAGAGAGGGAGACAGAATCTGAAGAAGCCTCAGTTAGGTCAGCACAAAGCCTGACATGGCCTCAAACCCATGAACCATGAGATCTTGACCTGAGCCGAAGTCAGACATTCAACTGATTGAGCCCCCCACGTGTGCCCTCCAAAGGGTTTTTTTGATGGGGGCACCTGGGTGTCTCAGTTAGCTGGGCATCCAACTCTTGAGTTCAGCTCAGGTCATGATCTCACGGTTTTTGGATTCAAGCCCTGAGTCAGGCTTCTCCGGTCCAAGCATCAGAGACTGCTTAAAATTCCCTCCCTTTTCCTCACCCCCCCCCCACCCCTCCTCACTTTCTCTCTCTCAAAATAAATACATAGGGGTTCCTGGGTGGCTCAGGCAGTTGAGCATCCGACTCTTGACTTTGGCTCAGGTCATGATCCCAGGGTCATGGGAATCAAGCCCCATACACAGCGTGGAAACTGCTTGAGATTCATATTCTCTCTCTCTCTCTCTCTCTCTCTCTCTCTCTCTCTCTCCCCCCCCCACCCCTTCCCCACTCATGCTTTGTCTCTAAAAAACAAAAAGAATTCAATATATTTAAAAAAATAAAATTAAATAAATAACCTTTTTCTTTTGTTAAAGGATTTGTTGATGGACTTGATGTTTACAATGAAAATCAGTTTCTTCTGGCTGGTTTAACTACACATGACAGTGCCATTCACTGCACTAAGCAAACTGCATAGCACACATTCATTGTGTATTTGTATCTATTTGGAAAGTATACAAACCTTAATACAAATTTTTCTTATATATTTAAAACACTTGATCTCAAAATTAACATAAATATAGAGGGAACATATCTCAACATAATAAAGGCTGTATATAACAAACCCTCAGCTAACATACTCAACAATGAAAAGCTAAAAGCTTTTCCTCTAAGATTAGGATCAAGGCAAGATGTCTACTCTCACTGCTTTTTCTTCATGTTTGTTTATTTTGATAGAGCAGGGGAGAGGCAGAAAGAGACGGAGAGAGAGGGAGATAGGGAGAGAGAGGGAGATAGAGAGAGAGAGGACTGACTGTTTGTCAGTCCCAAACAGGCTGACACAGGGCTTGAACCCACAAACTGTGAGATCATGAGCTGAAGAGTCAGATGCTAACTGACTGAGCCATCCGGATGCCCCATACGCTCACTACTTTTATTCAGCTTAGTGTTGGAAGTCCTAACCACAGCAATCAGCCAAGAAGAAGAAATAAGAGGCATCCAAATTGGTAAAGAACAAGTATAATTGTCACTATTTGCAGAAGACATAATACCATATATAGAAAACCCTAATAACGTAACCAAAAAACTATTAGAAGTAATAGATGAATTCAGTCAAGTTGCAGGATACAAAACCAATATACAGCAATCCGTTCTGTTCCCATATAGTAACAACAGACTAGCCAAAAGAGAAAATAAGCAAATAATCCCATTTACAATTGTGTATTGCAAGAATAAAGTATCTAGGAATAAATTTAACCAAGGAGGTTAAAGACCTGTCCAAAAACTCTAAGATGTTGATGAAAGAAATTGAAGATGGCACAAATAAATGCAAAGATACTCCACGCTCATGGATTGGTAGAACAAATATTATTAATAGGTCTATACTACCCAAAGGAATCCGCAGGTTTAATATAATCCCTACCAAAATACCAACAGCAGTTTTCACACAACTCAAACAAATCCTAAAATTTTCATGGAAATACAAAAGACACCGAATAGCTCCAGTAGTTCTTTCTGATAAAGAGCAAAGCTGGAGGAGGAGGAGGTATTACAATCTTGAACTTCAAGATATACCACCTGGTTATAGTAATTAAAACAGATACTGGCACCAAAATAGACACATAGTTCAATAAATACAGTCATTTCAGGTACCAAAGAGAAGGCAAGAATATACACTGGGGGAAAGATTATCTTCAGTAAATTGTGTTAGGAAAATCAGACAGCCAAATGCAAAAGAATGAAATGAACTCTATTTTATAACATACACAACACAAACTAAAAATAAATTAATGACCTAAATGTAAGACCTAAAACCCCTGAAAAAAAACAGGCAGTAAACCCTTGGATATGGACCTTAGCAACATATTTCTGAATAGGTCTCCCCGGGCAAGGGAAACCAAAGTAAAAATTAAAATTGAGACTACATCAAACAAAAATGTTTTTGCAAAGTCAAAATAAAATCATCCAATGAAAAGGCAACCTATTAAATAGGAGAAGATACTTGCAAATGATCTATCTGATGAGGACTTAATGTCCTAAATACATAAAGAACTCCTACAACTCAACATGAAAAAACCAAATAATCTTAAAAATGGGCAGAGGACCTGAATACACGTTTTTTCAAAGAAGACATACAGATGGCCAACAGGCACATGAAATTCAAAATTACTAATATTCAGAGAAATGCAAATCAAAATCGCAGTGAGATACCACCTCACACCTGTCAGAATGGTTGGTATACTAACCATTCTAAGAAATACTAAGAAATACTAAGTGTTGGAGAGAATTTGGAGTAAAAATAACCCTTGTATACTGTTGGTGGGAATGTACGTTGGTGCAGCCACTGTGAAAAATAGTATAAAGGAAGATAGGTGAAAATAGATTCTGTGTGTGTGTGTGTGTGTGTGTGTGTGTATGTGTGTCTGTCCCTCCCCCACTTGCACACACACTTTCTCTCAAAAATACATTAAAAACATAATAATAAAGGAGAAATGTCTAAATCTGGCTATGCTCCAAATATCTTTTCACTTGAACTTTGTGTTCAGCTCTATCCTCATCAACCTACAGAACAGCATTGCATATACATGATTGAGTCTCTAGGCTTTAGAGAGAAAAGAGTGACAAGAGTGGAGTGACTATCTGATTGGCCTTCTGAGAGAGGATGGCAACATGAAATGCACATGTTAAATGTTTATCTCTTCCTTTCATGTATGAAAAGGATCAGGATTGTTCTGTCCCTTCCTTACCCAGCATATGCCAAGAGTTTGACCATGATCTCTATAGTCTATTACCCGGTGGGACACATGCATTGCTTGTTTTATTTTTAAGAACTGAATCTTCTGCATAGGAAGCAACATGTCATTGATACATGTCATATACAACAGCTTGAAAATTGTTCTTACTTTGTTGTAAACGAAGTTTCTATACGTGGAAAAGACTAAGGGAAAAATCACCATTTGTTGACCATGAAAGGAGAGCAGAAGTTGAGAAACTAATTGCAGAGAGGGGAGCACAGGCTTTTCTACCAAGAGTAGGACATATGACTTATTGGAGACTAGAAGAACCAGAGAGCAGGAGAGAGATGTGCTCTGGGAAGAACTGAGAGGACAGAGATACCCAAAAAGGCTACTTACTGAAAACAAAATCGAGTTCACCTGAAAGGAACTGCATTTGAAGCCACTAATTGACTTAAATGGATAAATTGACTTCTTTCACATTCACATATTTTGCCCCACTCCAGAGAGAAAGGAACTAACACATACACTGAGTTGTCAAATCAGACACACTAATCACAGATCATACCCAGTAGCATGCTTTACTAAGTAATTACAAGTATACATGAAATCAGGATATTCAGGTAAAGCAAACAGAAGTCTGAATCATCAGAGGCAGCTCCCCAGGTCTTTCCTTCCCATCTAGAACAAAATGAAGGAGATTCAGGGAGTTTTTCACACAGCAAAAAAGTGTTTAGATTATAAAACATGTCCATTTTACACTCCAGAGTGGTGAAAAGCCTTTGTGAAGTTCTCCAGGAAGCCAAGCCTTAGCCTCTGGGTTCTACTTACTCTAGCTAATCCTTACCTAGGGACATTCCCCGAAGGGATTGCAGAGATAAAAATGTATTAGTGTATTTATTCAGAAGTCTATTTGAGAATAGACTGGGTCACCTGATTCTTTTCCCTTCCCCACAAGATCTCCCTCTCCACACCCATGTAGGATTGCAGGTCGGCTGCTCTAACTCTCCATGCAGTAAGTGGAAATGCTCTCCAAGAGTAAATGAAGAGTAAACAATGTTATATTGCTGAACCTATGTGTCACTGGTTCCTCCTTCATGTGCTCTATTGAACTAACATGGTTCAATTTTGACCATGATCTGTCTTCTAGTTTAAATGCTACTTTACCATTTATTTCATAAGACAGTAGGCTCCCCTACACTAGTCTTTCCATAAAAATCCTAGCTATTGCCTATCACTTTGAGTTCCCATTTCAGAAATCTCAATAAGGTCCTTCCATTTGCAAGGAATACTTAAACTGACTTCAAGATACAAAAAGCATATTTAAGCACTTAAGACTTCAGGAACTTCTCAGGTTAAAAACAATCTCAAATAGGTTCTATTAAGAATAGAAGTCACCCATAAATGTCTTATGAGAACATGGTCAATGCATTATATAAAGTGGGCAGTTCCTACAGTCTACATACATAGGATGCATTTAAGACTATAAATGTAAAAATCCTCTAAGTTAGAGTCTTGCTAAAATTAGATAATACATGTTTATGAGCAGATAGGTGTATGATCCAAAAGTAGATGCTAAAATAAAGACTAAACACAATTCAAAGTCTCCTTAGTTAATATTTACCAAAGGTAGTGCATTTTTTTCCATCAATAGTTGGAAAAGGTATTTTTTGCCCTCAAAGAGTTTGTTGTTTCTTTACTAGTGTCCCTTAAACAATTCCACATTGTAATATGATGAAACTTCAGTACTGCCTACTTATTTCCTTCATTTCAAATGAAACTCCTGGTTCAATACTGTTTTTTATTTAACCAATTTTTTAAATTTTTTAATTGTTTTTTATGCGTTCAAGTGACTAATAATTAATAAACGCAACTTTTTTTTTTGTTTTAGTTTCAACCCCATTTGGAAATACATTAGAATTCACTGTATTTTACCTGAATGAAAACTTGGACTCAGATAAAGTAGTATGATGTAGATATTTTCTTCAAAATAACATGGAATGATAACATAATCCCAGTAAGATCTGAAATGTGTTCATAACTATTGAAGCTGGTTTATGGATGCTTGAAGCTCATTATATTATCCCTCTACTTGAAAATTTTATGCTTCACTTTTTTTATAAATATCTTTTAATTTATTTTTTTAATTTACATCCAAGTTAGCATATAGTGCAACGATTTCAGGAGTAGATTCCTATAAAAAAAGTATCTTTTAAGTTTATTTATTTGCAGAGAGAGAGAGAGAGAGAGAGAGTGCAAGTGGGGAAAGGGCAGAGAGAGAGAGAGACAGAATCCCACGTAGTCTCTGCTGTCAGCTTGGAACCCGACGCGGAACTCGAGCCAAAATCCGTGGCCTGAGCCAAAATCAAGAGTTGGATGCTTAACCCACTGAGCCACCCAGACACCCCGTAACAAAAGTTTTTAAATATTTAAATGGACTATGAAATTCTTACCAGCTACTCCCTTAGTCACTGGGAGAAATGATTTCATCATTTATTGCTAAGAATTTTCTTTTTTAGCCCTGATTTCACACTGTAACTAGAAAGTATTTGGTGAGCTATTAATCTTGTTATTTGTGAGGATTTCAATTTCTCTGCCATCCCTCTGAGTCTCTCAATGCTGTCTTAAAAAGTTAATTCCCAGAAATCATCAGGAGAGAGTTTCAGATATTCCAATTTCGTTATTATTTTAGGAGAAAAGAGGCTTAAATACTTGTTCAAGGTCACAAGAAATTTGCTGTAAAAATCAGCCCAGGAAACCAAAGCTACATGGGCCTGGAAATAAGTTCTAATTATTGGAGCTTGCCTGGATTGAGACTACAACTTGAATTTTTGCTTTGATTGAGACTAAATTAGATTATAGACAGGCCTGTAGTTTTCCGAGCTAGTGTTCTTTTCTCTGAGAGTCACTGGTAGTTCTGCACTAATTCAAATGAATCGCCTCCAAATTTAAATAAAAAATGTGTTTGGCAATAACTACAGGCTTTGGGGATCCACGAAGAAACTTTCTGGCAGTGTTCTTCATCAGTCATAAGTTTATAACTCATAGAATTCATCATGAATAACACCTGTCAATGTCACCATCATAGACCCTGGCTGAATAATCAGTGTTATTCACCCTAGTGAGGTAAGTTACAGTAGTTAATGAGATTGATGTTGTCATATCCATGAAAATAGTGAAGTTCTCACAATTATTTTTAGAGCAGATAGGGAGAGCAGTTCCTGTTCTGATAGCTATAATCTTTCTCTAATAAACAACCAAATATTTTGAGTTGATACATTAAGGTTTGACTGAAATATACTTGTCAGAATCGGTACCAAGTTTATTTCATTAAAATAGATTTCCCAGGAAACAAAATGCCAATGTACTGCCCTGAAGAAAATGTTGAGATACAAAATGTGTTGATATTTCCTTATTTGTCCTTCATTAGTGAGCTATAACGTAGAACATTTTAATTTAGTATTTCATGAAGGCCCATAAATATCATGAAATTATTTCATGCATGGCCTTGAAAAAGAGAAATTAAACGATAATTATTTCCAGGTAAATGATCCGTTAGGAATTAATTGGCACCTAACAAATCATCACAAACTTAAGAGATTTAGGACAGCCCCCATTTATTAACTTACAGTTCTGTAGATCAGAAGTCCAGCATATCATGTCTAGGTTCTCTGCTCACAATATCACAACACTGAATTCAAGGTACAAGCAGAACTGAGCTGTTGTCTGGAGGAACTGGGAAAAAGCCAATTCCATGCTCAGAATAAGTAGAGTCCACCTTCTCGCTAAGGCAGGCCTGAGCTCTTGTTTCCTTGCTTGCTATCAGCCAGAATGATCACGCTTAGCTTCTGAAGACCGCCACATTTCTTGCCACGCACCCTTCTTCATCCTCAGCTTGGAAATAACATGCTAAATCTTTCTCAAACTTTGCATCTCCGACTTCCGTGACCGGCCCGTGACCTGGCTTTTAAAGAGCGCGTTAGATTACATGTGTCCCACCTGGATAATCTCCAGATCCCAGGGTCAACTGATTTGGGACCTTAACCGCATCTGTAAACCTCTTAACAGCAGTGCCTAGATTACGGTTTGATTAAATAAGTGGGAAAAGATGTGTGTGCACCTGGGGCCAGAATCTTAAGGGGACCACCCTAGACTTCTGCCTATCACAAACAGTGTTATATAAAATGAAATTTTACTATATCTTCTGCATCCAAGGATTTATATCAAATGATCCAAATAGCAGTCTTCAAATTCCCTTATGTATCCTGTATCTTAGTCCATTCAGACTGCTATAAAAGAATACAAGAGACTGGACAGCTTATGTATGATACTTATTTCTCACGGTACTAGAGGATGGGATGTCCAAAATCAAGACAGATTTGGTATCTGGAGAGACCCTCCACCTGGCTCATAGACAGCTGTTTTCTTGCTTTATTTGTACATGGTGGAAGGGGCAAGGGAGCTCTAGCAGGTCTTTTTTATGTAGGCATTAATCCCATTCATGAGGGCTCCGCCCTGATGAAGGGTCCCACCTGAAAATACCATCATATTGGGTGTTAGGGTTTAACATATGAATTTTGGGAGACACAATATTCTCTTTACAGCACCTGTTAATACAGATACACCTTACAACTTTTGTACATCAGAATTTCTATTTGTTTTATTCTTATTTATTCTGTTTGCTTCTTGTTTACTTTTTATTGAAGTATAGTTAACATGCAACATTAATTTTAGGTATATAACATAGTGATTCAACAATTCTATACATTATGCTGTGCTCACCGTAAGTGTAGTTAAAATCTGTCACCAGACAACATTATTACAAGATTATTACAATATTATTGACTATATTTCCTCAGCTGTACTTTTCATCCATGTGACTTATTTATTTTACAACTGGAAGTCTGTACCTCTTAATCGTCTTCACTTATTTCACCCATCCCCCGCAAACGCTTTCCATGTGGCAACCACCAGTTGGTTCTCTATTTATAATTCTGTTTCTGAATTTTGTTTGTGCATTTATTTGTTTTGTTTTTTAGATTTCTCATACAAGAGACATTATATAGTATTTGTCTTTCTCTGACTTCTTTCTTTTTTTTAAGCTTTTATTTATTTATTTTGAGAGACAGAGAGCACATGTGCCAGTAGGGGAGGGGCAGAGAGAGAGAGAGAGGGGAAGCGGCGGGGGGGGGGGGGAAGAGAGAGAATACCAAGCAGCTTCCGTGCTGTCAGTGCACAGCTCAGTGTGGGGCTCCATCCCATGAACTGTGAGATCATGACCTGAACTGAAATCAAGAGTTGGACACTTAACCAACTAAGCCCCCCAAGCGACCCCTGACTTATTTCACTTAGCGTAATACCTGCTAGGGTCATCCATGTTGTCACAAATAGCAAGATCTCATTTTTTTGCTGCTAAGTTCATGTTCCTTTTGTGTGTGTGTGTGTGTGTGTGTGTACATTTTCTTTATCCATTAATCTATCAATGGACACTTAGGTTGCTTCCATATCTTTGCTATTGTAAATAATACTGCGATAAACATAGGGGTGAATTAGTGTTTTTATTTCCTTTGGGTAAATACCCAGTAGTGCAATTACTGAATTGTATGGCGAGTCTACTTTTAACTTTTGAGCACACGCCATACTGTTTTCCACAGTGGCTGTACTAATTTACATGTCTACCAACAGTGCACAAAGTTTCCCTTTTCTTCACCTCTTTGCCGACACTTATTTCTTGTCTTTTTGATACTAGCCATTCTGACAAGTGTGAGGTGATATCTTACTGTGGTTTTGTTTTGCATTCCATGTTGATTACTGATGTTGTGCATCTTTTCATGTGTCTGGTGGCCATCTGTATGTCTTCTTTGGAAAAATGTCTATTTAGGTTCTCTGCCCATTTTTAATCAGATTGTGTTTGGTATTGAGTTATTTGAGTTTTTTTAATATATTTTGGACTATACACTACTTTTGGATTACTGTAAAACCTTGGATTGCGAGTAAGTTGTGAGCGTTCCGTAAAACAAGCAAACATTTCTAATAAATTTTTACTTGATAAATGAGCGATGTCTTGCAATACGAGTAGTACATGATGCTGAATGTCACATGATCACAACTGAGTCAATGGTTCTTGAAATTCACTTTGATATACAAATGCTTTGGATGACAAGCATGTTTCCAGAACAAATTATGCTCACAAACCAAGTTTTTACTGTATATAGTTTGCAAATATCTTCTCCCATTAGTAAATTGCCTTTTTGTTTTGTTGATGCTTCCCTTCACTGTACAAACCTTTTTATTTTGGTGTAGTACTAAAAATTTATTTTGTTTTTGTTTCCCTTGACTGAGGAGACATAGCTAGAAAAGTTGCAAAGGCCTATGTCAAAGAGATTACTACCTATGTTTTCTTTTAGAAGTTTTATGGTTTCAGGTCTGTTTTTTTTTTTTTTTTCAATTATCTGTTTATTTTCAGATGGTCGTATATAGTAATTTCCACATTTGTAATATAGACCCAAACTGAGCAATGCATTATTTTATCCATGTAGTGTAATACTAGGCTAAAGTATGCACGTTTATTTGCCAGCCCATGGCCTTCTAATCAATTTTGCAGATTGTTGGTATAACTGCTTATGACAAACAGTACTGTAGACAGATGCAGAACAGAACAAATCTAATTTGACTACTATACTAGTCTATTAAATACTATCTGTAGATAAAGGCAGTGGTAATGATCCTCCAGATCTCTATCATATTACCACTTTGTTTTTTATAGAAATTTATGGCTTCCTTCTGAAATGGAATAAAAGCCAAGCATCATCTGAGTGGTCTATCAGGCAAAGCACTATCATTCTTCCCACTAATTCTGATAAGAATTCATTTTTTTTTCTAAAAAAATATCAGGTCATCTCAAGGTTTATCATGATTCAATGATTCTTTGACTCATCAAAATTACTTGAAAAGTAATCATATTTTAGAAGCATCATTATTATGGCATGAATATTGACTATTGACAAGTATGGTCTTACATGTAGTAATACCAAAGGTGAAATAGTATACTGTCATAAAAATCATTGCTTCTAAGAAATAATTTAGTTTCCAGCAACAAGTTTTGTTTTGTTCTGTTTTAACCAGGTCCAGTGGAACTAAGCCTTCTAAAAAAATTATATTGCTATTTCATAACACTGTGCATATTAGCATGTGATCACAAGCAGTGGTAGGCAGAACCCATTGAGGAGCTAGGCCAGAAAAAAGTAAACTGTGTGATGTTCAGATGAGAAATTAAAATCAAATACAGTGTTGACTGATGGAATGAGTTTGGAATTCAGGTCTCTATCCAAGATAGAACAATCAAGATCCCAAAATCATTGACTCAGAATCTGTCCAACAATAAAGTCTGAGCAAATACCCAGTCAGAAACAAAGTTTGCATACCAGCAAAGCTTTAGAATCAAGGGATCTTGAGGCACTTGGGTGGCTCAGTCAGGTGACCAACCCACCCTTGATTTCGGCTCAGGTTATGATCCCAGAATTGTGGGATCAAGCCCCACACCAGTTTCCATGCTGAGAATGGAACCCGTTTAAGATTTTCTCTCCCTCTCTCTCTCTCTCTCTCTCCCTCTCCCCACCTCATGTGCTCTCTCTCTCTCTAAAATAATAATTTAAAAAAGAATCAGGGGATCTTGATTGGATATAAAAAGAGTAGTATTACAAAAACATGAACCAGATTATTCATGTCTTCAGTGTGTCCCCATTGTACTTAGTATTCTAAATCCAAATTTATTACTGTATCTATTAGGCTTTGGTTATAAGAACAGGAATTCAGTCTATGAATTCCTCCTGTGAGGGTTGAATTTAGGAATTAGGGATTTTGTACAACCACTATAAGAGCTTGAGCAACAAGGGTCAAGGGAACTGCCATTGAAGGCTGGGGGGCTGACTCCAAAGGATGGCAAAATAATGTTCTCAAAAATCTCCGTTTATTGCTATGAATATAAAGCACTTCATTTTTAACATTGATCTTGCATCCTGAGACCTTGCTAAACATGTTATTTTGTTGTATTTTTGGGATTTTCCATATATAGCAACATATCTGACAATAAAGACAGTTTCATTTCTTCCTTTCCAACATAAATGCCATTAGCCACCTGCCGCCCAATGTTTTTTGTCTTGTGAGTCAGCCAACATTTTCTACAAAGAGGCAGGTAGTAAATATTTTAGGTTTAGCCAGGCACACATTCTCTATCACAACTACTCAACTCTGTTGTATCCAGAAAGCAGCTATCAACAAAAGGGAACAAGTGAGATACAAAAAAAAAAACAAAAAAACAAAAAAAACTTCACTCCCTTTCACTGAAAGTTTGCTGAGAGTTTTTACGTTGATGGTAGCTGGGTTTTGTCAAACACTTTTTCTGTGTCTCATGAGATGACAATATAATTTTTCACCTTTATTCTATTAATAAGTTGAATGAATTATAATCTAAAGTTTGTGTAAAACTGGTGTTTTTTATTTGTATATTTGATATTATACACTAGTGAAGCTATCTGGGCCTGGGATTTTTATTTGTAGGAACATTTTTAACTACTAAGTCAATTTCTACTTCTTATGTGTCTATTCACATTTTTTATTTCTTCTTGATTTAGTTTTACTAATTTCTATTTTTTATAATGTTTTAGTGAGTCACCAAATTCTGTGACAGATTTTTGGTCAAGTTGTTTCCATCAATAAGTACTGATTTTAAAAGCTTTAAAACTGCCACACACACATACACACATGCACACACACACAACAAATGGCTGACAACACATTTTCCTTTCCTTCTGAAGGTTTTACAATGCCTCCTCTTGGATTCTTGATTTTGTCAGTTCATGTGTTTACCCATTTATTTTCTTGGCCACTCTAGTTAAAGTTTCCTAGTTTTGTTTTTATTTGCATTACCAATTTTGACTTTATTGATTATCTCTATTGTTTTTCGGTGTTCTACTTAATTGTTCTATTACATATTAGTCCGTACTATTTCATTCCTTCTGCCTGCTTTGGGTTAAGTTGATCTTTATAACTAGTTTGTTAAGATACAAGTTTAGATTGTTGATTTTAGAATTTTTTTCTTTTTTAATATAGGTGTCTCAAGCTATAAATTTTCCTCTAAACATTGACTTAAATGCACCCACAAAATTTTATTATGTTGTATTTCACTTTTGTTCAGATAAAAATATTGGCAATTTATCTGGTGATTAAATCGTTGACATCTAAGTTCTTACAAATGTGTGTAATTTTGAAATATTTGGCAATTTCTCCAATTTTTTCTTTTGTTGATTTATATTTTAACTAAAATATGCTCATTTGAGTTAATGCTTTTTAATTTGTTGAAATTTTTTAAGGTCTAATATGGGGCCTATTTTTTAAAATGTCCCATATGTATTTTAAATGAATGTTTATTCTCCTGTCACAATGTGGAATGATTATTTGAATTTGAGTTAGGTAAATTTCATTCATAGACTTGGTCAGATCTACTATATCCCTTCCAATTTTCTGCTCAATTGTTCTATTAATTTTTCAGATATAAGAATTAACTTCTCCAATGAGTTGGTGAATTGTCTATTTCTCCTTTCAATTTTTTTTCTGGTTTTGCTCTACTTATTTTATATCTATGTTAACTGTGTACACATTTATAATTACTATATATTTATAATGTATTAATCTTCTTATATTAGGTAAAATCCCTCTGTCACATGTAATATTCTTGGCTTAATGTCTATTTTGTCTGACATGAAAATAACTACTCTAGGTCTCTTATGGTTACTTTTATGCAGTATTTTTTTCCATCCTTTTATTTTCTACCTATTTTTGTCTTGAATCTAAACTGTCTCTTATAGAGAGCAGATAGTTGGATCTTGATTTATTTATCCAATCTGACAAGCTCTGCCTTTTGATAAGAGCCCCTTTAGGAAAAATTTTTTTAACTTCTTTTTAATGTTTATTTATTTTTCAGAGAGACAGAGACAGAATGTTGAGTGGGTTAGGGGCAGAGAGAGAGGGAGACGCAGAATCTGAAGCAGGCTCCAGGCTCTGAGCTGTCAGCACAGAGCCTGATGCGGGGCTCGAACTCACGAGCTGTGAGATGGTGACCTGATCCAAAATCGGACGCTCAACCGACTGAGCCACCCAGGCACCCCAGGAAAATTTTTAGTTATTATATTCTTCAAATCCAGAATTTCCACGTGGTTTCTCTTTTTATAGTTTTTAATCTCTTTATCAAGATCTCTATTTACCCAGCAAGTGTCATCATGCTGCTTTTTAAATCTTTAAACTTGTTTCCCTTAATTCTTTGAACGTAATTATCATAGCTCCTTAGAAATCTTTATTTTCTACATTACAACATCTGGGCTAACTCACAGACAATCTCTAGTTGCTTCTTTTTCCTGATTAGGGTTACACTTTCTTGTTTCTTTTCCTTTCTCATAAACTTTTATTTAAAATAGCATTTTAGATACTGTTTTATATATTGTAAACAGTCCAGATTCTGATATTTCCTTCCTAGGGGTTGTAGTTGTTGCTGTTCATTTGCTTGTGTCACAAACATGCTATGAAGGCACACACATGAATTGTGTCGCTCCACAATGTCAGCTTTATTCTATCATAAAGTAAGGTTAATATAAAATAACTATAAAGCAGTTTCAGGGCTCCAAACGCAATGATATTTCACTACGTGTTTAACTTGGCTCCTTACACATGGCACAAAGCACAATAGCACAGTACAAGGTCACACAACAGGATACAAGGGGTAGGAAGTTAATGAACCAAATGTGAAGTCAGTCTGCAAGCCTGCAAATGAGATGAGGCCTAGGTGCCCTCAAGGTCAGTTCTCACGCTGCTTATTATGCTCAAGCAGTGGAGAATCTCTGCTATGTCAGAGATCAACTGGGCAGATCCTTTGGTGGCAGTTGACATTCTGATGTGGTCAGACATGAAAGGGTCAGCGTCTGGAAAGGCTAACAGTTTGCCACAAAAATCCTCCCTTTTTAATAGGAATTTAGTCAATCTTGGGACTTTGCAGCTCTTCTCTGGTTCTGTTGGTTATCACTTCGGTTGTCAGGGCTGTGCTGGTTTCAGCAATATCTGGTCTTGGCTGCAATGCCCTGGGCTGCTTGTATCACTGCTTGACATAAGTCACTGCTTGAATTGAGTGACTCCATCTTGCTTTCTACAGTCTGTTTGATTATTTAGTAATCTGCCTGGATTAAATCTGTGGAATATATCTCACTTGCAGGACGTCACTGCTGATGTCTATACTCAGGGAGCTTTTTTAATTCTCATGTTAATTTTTAAGATTGGCTTCCTAGGGACTGGTTCTATACCTGCATAGATTATGGCCATAGGTTGCACACAAACACCTTCATCCAAGAAAGGTTTCCACCCTCTGCCCAAGGATCTGGGTACCGTTCGGGGACGACATTAAAAGTTCAGCATTGTTTACGTATGCTCCAGGTTTCACTTTCCATCAGGCTCTCTTATGTAGGATCTGTGCATGAACACACTCTCCCAGACCACCTGTGATTTGTGAAAAGTCTGTTGTCAATCTCCCATGAACATTTACATGGACTTCCGGTTACCCAGGGATGTGTAAAAAGCTAATCAAGCCCTCCTCTGGTTACCTCATTTCCTGGACGTCCTTGTTAAATTTTTGTCTCGGTCATTGTCTGCTGCTTGCTGTAGCCAGAATGACAACCTCAGACTAGCTGAGCTATTGGCCTTTCCTGGTGACTTGCCCTCGAGATCACTGCTTTTATTGACAACGCTGCTGAGCAGGGGTTTTCACCTTCCACTCCAAATCAAGAGAGACTCCTCCAAAAGTAAAGTTTCCGGTGCCGGTGCCGTGTGTCTAGTCTTCCTTCCCCATGCAGAATAAAATGCGGCATCCAAACTATGAGGCCAGGGGGAATAGCCCTAGGCAAGAATGCCACAGATTCCCACTGATCTCATCTGAAGTTCAGTAAATTTTTATGAATTAACACTTCTGACTTTGTTGCATGGCTTTGATAGATTTCCAGAACTCTAAAATGGCTGGTTTTTTTTTTTTAATATGAAATGTATTGTCAAATCGGTTTCCATACAACACCCAGTGCTCATCCCAACAGGTGCCCTCCTCGATACCCCTCACCCTCCCTCCCTTCCCTCCCACCCCCCATGAACCCTCAGTTTGTTCACAGTTTTTAAGAGTCTCTTACGGTTTGCCTGCTTCCCTCTCTGTAACTTTTTTTCTCCCTTCCCCTCCCCCATGGTCTTCTGTTAAGTTTCTCAGGATCCAGGTAAGAGTGAAAACCTATGGTATCGCTCTTTCTCTGAATGATTTATTTCACTGTTTTTGACAGTATGTCTGTTTTATAGTTGCTTTTTTGAGAATTTTCTGACCTCTTTATCTTGCCATACCAAAAGTTTCACCTCAGGCATGACTTTTTGCTCTAAGGTCAAAAGCTCTCTTATCTCCGTATTACTTTTAAGCAAAGTACTGCTATGTTTATGGTTTTTCTACATTTAAATGGAGATACTGAGAGGAAGCAATTTTCGCTTTCATTACCCAATTGAATGAGAACAACTCAGTGGCAAAAACAAGTACCAATTAGCTAAATGAAAAGTTCAAGCTGTGAATTTATCTTCAGGGCAAACTGCAATGATTTGAAGGGCAGCAGTGGGAGGCAAAATATACAAGCAAGACAAAATAGATACTCTGGAGGTGGGACCTGCCTTTGTTGCTCATTATAAATTACACATAGATTAACTGATTTTATATCCACATTTACAATATACAGTCATATAATTTATTTAGACTATAGTTTGGACAGAATGCAGGTCATTGAATTCATTTGAATAAGCTAATCTAAATGGATATTCATGGAATAGTTATCAAGTTTAATCCTTTTACTTAAGAGTATAACATGTTTAAGAAAAGTTTTTTTTTTTTAAATCTATCTGACATCCATTTAACATAATAAAAATGCTGCCTGGTAAAAAGCAAACCGAATTACATACTTGTCAAGAAAATTAAAGATATACAATAATTCAGTTTTAAAAATTGACAATAGGGGCGCCTGGACGGCGCAGTCGGTTAAGCGTCCGACTTCAGCCAGGTCACGATCTCGCGGTCCGTGAGTTCGAGCCCCGCGTCAGGCTCTGGGCTGATGGCTCGGAGCCTGGAGCCTGTTTCCGATTCTGTGTCTCCCTCTCTCTCTGCCCCTCCCCCGTTCATGCTCTGTCTCTCTCTGTCCCAAAAATAAATTTAAAAAAACGTTGAAAAAAAAATTAAAAAAAATAAATAAAAATTGACAATAATTAAAAGTTGGAGGGAAAGAAATTTTTACAATCTATTACTACCACATATTGCCAAAGGTGTAGAAACTCATGGGAACTCTCCCCATGCTGGTGGGAGAATAAATTACTACAGCCACTTTGGAGAACAATTCCATGTTACCTAATAAAGTCTTTAAAAGCACAATTATACAACCCAGTAATTCCATTTCTTCCAGGGAGATATAAACAAGAAAAGTCAATTAAAATAAATGCACTATATCTAAATGTATCAAAACAGGTTTAAAATATAACAATTAGAAATAAACAAGTTGTAGAAAGATATTTAATATGATACTTTTATTTTGTTAGTGTATTTGTTTATGTATAGGAAGTTAATTTTAATATGATAAAGCAGAGGAACTTATTACAAATTCATAGTGTAGGGTGATTCTGGGGAGACCATGAGGAGTATATGGTACAGGGAAGGAGGAGAAAAGAGACTTCATAGCTCCCAGTAAAGATTTCTGAGTTTTAAAAAGATACGAAAATTTTGCCCTATTAATCATCACTAATAGTGCATGGTGTAACTAATATTTTTCTCTGTATTTCTAGCTTTTAATATATGTAGCTTTAAAAAACATATATGGTAAGATAATATCAAGAATAAATGGCGCTATCACACATAACTATTTGTTGTACCCATCTAAATTACCAGCTAATAGTAACAACTAATATGTTTCCAAAGCATTGCTTTGAGGAATATGGGTGAGTTATGGAATATTCAATAAGTTCATCTTTACCAACTCCTCTATAGCACTTATTTAAAAAAGTATTTTTTAATGTTTATTTATTGAGAGAAAGAGAGAGACACAGAGACAGAGCATGAGTGGGGGAAGGGCAGAGAGAGAGGGTTCCAGGTTCTGAGATGTCAGCACAGAGCCGGATGCAGGGCTAGAACTCACGAACTGCAAGATCATGACCTGAGCTGAAGTCAGACACTTAACTGACTGAGCCACCCAAGCACTTATAGTAATGCATTATTTACATTCAGCACGTAATTATTTGGGGGTACTCAACATGGTACAAAAGCATTTTCAGAGAGAATCCAATCAAAGTAAAAGTTGACATATGATTTCATCTTTAAAAAAATATGTCTTAACAAGAGTCTAGATGAATTATAGATTTCTCTTACTCCTCTAATATTTCAAAATGAAAAGCTGTACCACAGCCACCATCCTTCTGGCTGACAATACAATTTGCCTCTAGTGCTTACGCCTCATGAAATCCTACTGCATTGCCCTACCTACTCCCTGTTTCATAGCAGGACTATAATCCCCAAAACAAAATTTTTTGTGTCCAAAGAATTGAGAAGGCAATTTAAACATTTTGACATATTAAATAATAACTGTTTTGCTCTAAAGCATGATTCTTTTCACCTGATCTGGAAGTCAGGAGACCTATGTCATAGCTCTGGATTTCTGTTTTGGAAATCTGAACAAATCTGGACCTTATCAACTAGGGAGCAAATAGGGGTGTGAGGCAGACTAGTAACTTTAATTCCCTTCCCAATATACAATATTTGCATCAACTTAGTTGAGCAAGTCACTTAACATGGCTGCACTTTCAAGTTCCTTACCTTTAAAATACTAACTAGCCTACCAAGAAGGATTAGGATAAAGTTTAAAAAGATTATATATATAATATTATATATATATTTATATTTATGCAAATATTTAATATATAAATACTTATATATTTATATATTATATATATTATATATAGATTTTTATATATACTGTTCCAAGTATACTATATATACATAGTATATGTATGTATACATGTATATACATATATATGTATGTGTACATATATATGTATACACACACACACACACACACACATATAGTATACTTGGAACAGTGTCTGGTTTGTAACATATGCTGAGGTAAGTGTTTGCCATCATTATCATCATGACTATTTTTATTAGTGTCAGTAATAGTTTTAATAACCCAAAAACCTAGTTTTAATAAAAGTCATGAGAAACATTCACTATCTTTCAACAAATTCATCTAACTACTTTAAACTGTCTATCTTTTTATGTAGATCAATGATACACATCTGAGGAACAAGATATTTAAGATAGCAATTATAATTACAATACCTCAATTTCTCTGTGGAAGAAATATGCAAGACAAAAATATACAAATGCATTGAGTATGAAATTATAGTATGTTTCTAACAGAGGAAAGTATCTAAAGTTATAAGTAAATACACAGAGATTTATAAAACTGACATTCAACTTAAGTAATTAGTTTTATATTCCTTAACCACTTATTCCACTTCCATTACTAGAACCCTTCTCCCGTTACCTCTTATATAAGAGCAAATTCCTTTCCCAAATTCACAAATAATCTTTCTTCTTTCCTCTCAAATCACAGCCAGATGAAGGGATGACATTCTTATTCTTGTAAGAAAACCCAATCTGACCAAATGCAGGAGGCAGAATCGTTCAACACAAGTAGCAAAGTACTATAATCCACTCCCATACTTTACAGTGTAGGCTGATTATAATCTGTATCAATAATTGTTTCCTTTAGACTCATTTAGTTATGTGACAGAGGCATTTCCTACACACTGTCTATCCATGTGCTCACCCATATTTCAGAACCCTCCTACAGTCTGGCCTTGTGTCATAGACCTAGTTCTGACCAACAGACTGTGCACAGAAATACTGTGTATCCATTCCAGACTGAAGCATGTTTAAGCCAACATATAAACCTTTTGCTCTCCCTTTACCTTCTGTGGCAACAGAGGAATCCACTTATTGAGCTGAGAAAGCCATAAGGTTAAAACAGCCTAGATTTCTAAGTCTACCCTTAGAAGGGAGCATATAACTGCTGACTTTATGTGAGAGAGAAATTAACTTGTATATGTTAAGACACAAAAATATCAGCTTGTTTTCTTAGCAGAACATAATCACTTGGAAGTGCTGTAAGTTGCCCATCTCCATGAGCTACTGGCAACTGTCATATAACAAGTTCACAGGTACATGGATGTCACGAACAAGTAGTGTTCTTTAAATAAAATATTTGGTCATGTTAAGATTATAGTAGCACAGGGGCACCTGGGTGGCTTGGTCGGTTAAGTGTCCGGCTTCGGCTCAGGTCTCACGGTCCATGAGTTCGAGACCCGCGTCGGGCTCTGTGCTGACCGCTCAGATTCTGTTTCAGATTCTGTTTCAGATTCTGTGTCTCCCTCTCTCTCTGCCCCTCCCCTGTTCATGCTCTGTCTCTCTGTCTCAAAAATGAATAAAAACGTTAAAAAAATTAAAAAAAAAAAAAAGATTATAGTAGCACAATGCTAAGGAAAAAGAGAAGGAGAAATTGGCAATTTCAGAAAGAAAATATTTATCCCAAGGTAATGACCACTCACTTCACATAAATCCTGTTTCCCTGCACAAATTTATATAAAATGTAAATATAAAAAATATCTTGTATTTGTTTTTTTTTAATGTTTATTTATATTTGAGAGAGAGAGAGAGAGAGAGCACAAGCAGGGGAGGGGCAGAGAGAGAGAGAGAGACGGAGACAGAATCTGAAGCAGGCTCCAGGCTCTGAGCTGTCATCACAGAGCCCAATGCGGGGCTCGAACCCACGAGCTGTGAGCTCATGACCTGAGCCAAAGCCGGATGCTTAACTGACTGAGCCACCCAGGTGCCCCAGAAATATCTCGTATTTGTAATGAAGATATCTATTCTTCTAAATATCAATCTTCTTTCTAAGATCTCCAGATGAAAATTTAAAGATTTCAAAATTTACTTCAAGAAATACACTTTCCCATATACCCCTCTTCCACATTTACACTTGGATTGGCAATCAGTGGTATAAATGTGATTTAGAGGTAAGTGAGGAAAATAAATGGAAGAAAACAAATTAGATTACATAACTATGAGTTTTTCTTACTTATTGTTTTTCCCACCAAACTACAAAAGGATTTGTAGGTGTTTTAATGTTTCCTACAGAGAATTTCAGCACCAGATTAAAAGCAAGTGTGTGTTGGGGTCAGCAATCAATTATTCTATCCTAAAATAGCTTTTTAACAATTATCCTTTATAACAGTTTTCTGTTTTAAGTCCTAGTGATGAATTTTTTCACGATGTATCAAATGTGTAAGAACAAGTAACGCTTTCCTTTAGATTTGCCGAAGGATATCTGTTATGATCTTTCTGTTACATATCATTTTTCACTCAGATCAAAATTTTCCAAGTAGAATCACAGTGATATTGTTTTTTTTTAATTTGCAAATTTAATATAGTTTGGAAAGGAAGAAAAAAAAACAGAGAGGGTAAGTTCCCAAACACCTATCACTGTCATTTACTAAGAGGCTCTATATTATGATAAAAGCAATGTTCTATAAATTTACAAATAAGTTGTATGTAGGTCAATCAAATGATGTAAATTCTATAAATTTACAAATAAGTTGTATGTAGGTCAATCAAGATGATGTTTTCTACCGATTTTGGCCATTCTACATGGTGACTTTAAGTTTTTAATGTTTATTTTTTTATTTTTGAGAGAGAGAGAGCAGGGGAGGGGCAGAGAAAAGGGAAGACACGGAATCCAAAGCAGGCCCCAGGCTCCAAGCTGTCAGCACAGAACCTAATGCGAGGCTCAAACTCACTAACCATGAGATCATGACCTGAGCCAAAGTCAGATGCTTAACCAACTGAGCCACCCAGGTGCCCCTACAGGATGACTTTTAATGTATTTTATTTAATTTGATGTTATTTGATGTTATTTGTTAATTTGATATTTAATTTGATGAACATTTGGGGCATTGAAATTTCAAGTGTTTAGGGAAAAGGCATTTTTTTCATGATTTAAAAAAACAAACAAAAAAAACTTCTAAAGACTTCATTTCTACTAGTCCATTTTCAAAAGTATATAACATCAAAAGATTTTTGCCTCCAACAGACATCGAGTTTTCTGACAAGATCAATTCTACAATCTGCAAGTGACAATTTTCTCCTTATTTAAAGAAAGCAGTGCAAAATCATAATTTGTCTAATTAACATCCTTCCCTAGTTTGGCTGTCAATACTGCTGCTATTAACTAGTACTCTGCTACCTCACCAACTCCTACCATCCCAGCAGGCTCTAGTGATGCTGAGCCACTTCCTAATTCTACTGCTCTTTTCAGGGCCCTGTTCCAATATGGCTGCCCCCCTCCCCCCCCCCCCCCGCCCCACCACACTAGTGCCACAATTCCTCTGATTTCTCAAAGATATTTCTTCTTAAGTAGAACGGTTATTACAACCTCTTTATTTGGCACCAACAATAATAGCTTATCCTTTCAGAGTCGTATGCCCCTTAGATAATGAGGTTTCATCATAGTCATGGTGTACTGGACAAAGAATAATTTGTGAGCCACTATTCTGTCACGTGCCATGCTTTTCTCAACAACAGTACCCAGAAGCAATCTCCAATCCCACTTTTCCAAAAGCTCTCTTGTTAAATGATGGAAGAACAAACTTGCATCTTGTCTTCATGTTCAAGCAACTAGGTCTAACCCAAACTTCCTTCAAAAAAACTCCATGCGGTCAGGTGGCCCGCCATAGTTATAAGCAAGTCTTTACTATGCCTTCATTATGTATTCAATAAAATTTCAAATATAAGATATTTATGAATTATCTCAAATTTGGTCTATTTGCCAATGCTATTATAATTTTCCAAATATGGAAGACATATGTAACTATTTTGGGATTGCTATTGTGTGTCCTGTGATTTTTGTGAGGATGGCATGAGGTAGTACATGCCATCACAAAGAAATGTGCATTAAACATATAATAAACACTAAACACTAGTTTTCATTAATTATCAGTAGTTATTATTATCCAAATTTCACATATTATAGTTTATATTGAAATAAATATCTAATTCCCCTGATTTACTCAGTTTGAATAAGCCAAAAATTTATTCTTGTAAATTTCATTTTAGGCTTTATTTTAAATATCAAACCTTAAAAGAGCTAAGAAAGTGATTTATAAAGTATTTCTCAAATGCATGATTTTATTATCTAAATTATCCTTAAAATTTCATTAAGTTATAGTATTTCTCCGTTGTACTGGTTGATTGGTAATTTCAAAAAAGATAGATCACCTGAAATCTATGAATGTGACCTCATTTGGAAAAAACATCTCCCAGAATTAATTAAATTGAAGGCTTTGAGATTATCTGGATTAGGGTAGGTCCTAAATTCAATGACAAGTGTCCTTAAAAGAAAAGGGAGAGTATATGCAGGTATGAAAACAGAGGTAGAGATTTTAGTCATAAATCTACAAGCTGAGAAACACCAAGGATTTCCAGCAGCCAGACAGAGAGAGGCACAGAGGGATTTTCCTTCAGAATGTGAAGAATCAATCCTACCAACATTTTGGCTTTAAACTTCAAGGCTCCAAAATTGTGCAAGAATACAATTATATTGTTCTAAGCCACCAAGTTTGTAATAATTTGATACAACAGCCCTAGGAAACTAATAAAAAGTTTAGTTATTATAAATACCTTCATTATTATTATTATAGCTACCATTTATATAGAATCAATAGAATGAAGATATTCTATATCATACTTTATTCCACCAATCCCCCAAACTAACATAAAATGTATATAATATTATCCACAATTTACAGAGTGGAGAACAGATTCAGAAGGATAAAATAACTTACCCAAGCTTACCCAATAGTAGGCTACAAAATCAAGTTTCATACACAGGTACATCTGCCCCCCAAATCTCAATCCCACAAGATTTGCTCTTTTATTAAATGGGAGATGTCTTAATAAAGACCATAAGACAAGCCAACAGCTAACATCATGCTCAGTGATAAAGACCTAAAACCTTTTCCTCTAAGCTCAGGAACACAAAGAAACCCACTGTTGCCACTTTTATTCAACATAGTATTGGAAGAGCTAGTTAGAAAAAATTAGGCAAGAAAAAGAAATAAAAGGCATCCAAACTGGAAAAGAACAAGTAAAACTTCACTATTTGCAGATGAAATGATATTTAGAGTTATTGAGCAAACCATAAAGATTCTACCAAGAAATCGTTAGAACTAATAAACAAATTCAGTAAAGTTGCAGGCTACAAAATCAATATACAAATATCTGCTGCATTTCTGTAAACTAATAAGGAACTATCAGAGAAATTAAGAAAACAATCTCATTTAAAATTGCATTAAAACAAAATATCTAGGAATAGATTTAACCAAGGAAATGAAAGATCTATATATCAAAAACTTTAAGACATTAAGAAAAGAAATTTAAAAAGATACAAACATGGGGCGCCTAGGTGGCTCAGTCGGTTGTGCGTCCGACTTAAGCTCAGGTCATGATCTCACAGTCTGTGAGTTCAAGCCCTGGCGTCAGGCTCTGTGCTGACAGCTCGGAGCCTGGAGGCTGGAGCCTGCTTCAGATTCTGTGTCTCCCTCTCTCTCTGACCCTCCCCCATTCATGCTCTGTCTCTCTCTGTCTCAAAAATAAATAAACATTTTAAAAAAAGACACAAACAAATGGAAAGATATTCTGTCTTCATGGATTGAAAGAATTAATATTGTTAAAAAGTCCATATGACCCAATGCAATCTATAGGTTCAATGCAGTCCCTATCAAAATTACAATGCTATTTTTCACAATAATAGAACAAATAACCCTAAAATAAATATAGAACCACAAAAGACCTTAAATAGCCAAAGCAACCCTGAGAAAGAAGAACAAAGCTGGAGGCATCAGACGCCCTGATTTCAAACTACGTTGCAATGTTACTGTAATCAAAACATTATGGTATTGACGTAAAAATAGACACATAGACCAACGGAACAGAATAGACACGCATGGTCAATTAATTTACACCAAAGGAACCAATAAACAATTAGAGAAGGACAGTGGACAGTCTTTCCAATAAAGGGTATTCAGGCAAAAGAATGAAACTGGACCACTATCTTGTAACATATATAAAAATTAAAACAAGATAGATTAAATACTTAAACTTAAGACTTGACACTATAATACTCCTAGAAGAAAATATAGCCAGCACGCTCCCTGATATGTCTGGGCAATGATTTTTTTTTTTGGATCTAGTACCAAAAACAAAGGCAACAAAAGCAAAAATAAACAGTGGGACTGCATCAAACTGAAAAGATTCTGAACAGCAAAGCAAAAGTATCAACAGAATGAAAAGGCAACCTACCAAATGGGAGGGAAAAAAATGCAAGATATATATATCTTATATCTGACAAGAGGTTAATATCCAAAAATATAAAAGAAACTCATACAACCCATTTCAAAAATAATCGAATTTAAATGGACAGAGGATCTGAATAGGCATTTTACCAAAGGAGACATAAAGATGTCCAACACCCATGAAAAGGTGTTCAGCATCATTACTCATCAAAGAAATGCAAAACAAAACCACAATGAGATATCGCCTCACACTTGTCAGAACGCTATTACTAAAAAGACAAGAAATAACAAGAGTTGGCTAGGATGTGGAAAAAGGAGAAAGAACCCTTGTGACTATTGGTGGGAATGTAAATTAGTGCTGCCACTATGACAAACTTTATGGAGGTTTCTCAAAATATTAAAAATAGAAATACCATACCATCCAGCAATTCCAATTCTGGGTATGCGCCTGAGTGGTGACTAAAGTTAATAATACTGTATTACAAAATTGAGAGTAGCTAAGAGAGCGGATCTTGAAAGTTCTCATCATAAGAAAACAAATTTTTATAATTATATAGGGTGACATGTTAATTGGACTATTGTGTTAATTATTTTGTAATCATATACAAATATCAAATCATTATGTTGATATCTAAAATTAACATAATGCTGTATGTCAATTATATGTCAATAACATAATAATTAAAAACAATATAAATATAAATGGATGATATCTTAATGTTAGGTAATTTACAACTCCAAGATAATGAATGTTCAACCTGTGAATTACTTGTGAATGTAAACAGTAGGTCACACACTGCTTTCCCCTCCATACCCCTACCGAGTGTTTTCAGCTCATTTCATTTTTGTTCCCTTCACACAGCAACCTACCTACGAAAGGACACTGATTCACAGATCCCTCTAACATCACTTAATTCCCTGGTAAAGACTTCCCTAGACTCAGTTAATTTTGCACATGCACACATCTTATTTCCCAATATTTTTCCATTCTTACCAACTAACTTAAAAAATATTCTCCTCATGGCTCTCCCACCTCCATTTTTTTTCTCAATTGCTTATTCTCCATTCTTTAACAGTGATTTGATTAGGACTAAAAGAATTCCTCCAATCCAAATTAGCCATAATCATATTACGGCTATACAATGGGTTGAATTGTGTCCCCCCACAACCTCCCAAATTCATATGTTGAAGCCCTAAACCCACTACCTTGGATGTGATTATATTTGTAAGTAGGGCCTTTAAAGAGGTTATTGAGTTAAAATGAGGCTCTTTAAAATGAGGTGTCTAGGGAAACCTGCGTAGCTCAGTCGGTTAAGCCATTGACCCTTGGTTTCAGCTCAGGTTATGATCTCACAGTTCGTGAGTTCAAGGTCCGCATCGGGCTCTGCGCTGACACTTATGGAGCCTGCTTGGTATTCTGTCTCCGTCTCTCTGTTCCCCTTCCCTGGTCGGTCTCTCTCTCTCTCTCTCTCTCAAAAATAAATAAATTTAAAAAATAAATAATAAAAAACATGTAAAATCTATAAAAATGTCCAGAAGTTCCTTTCAAAAACTTTACAGATTTCTCCAATTAATCTATAAACAAGTTCATTCTCCTTGAGCACATTTAAAATGCAAAGTAAATAAGAAATGATTATTTACTTAAGCTTAGTTTTCAGTTTTAATTCATACTTCTATAACTGAATTGTTTTCATCTATTTTCTATTTGACAAGATTTAAGCTAGATTATGGACTAAATTATTTTCTGAATTAGGTGGAAGACAAAAGGTCAATTATTGTTGATTTGAAAAATATATTGTAAGTTTCAAATAACCATTTTACATCAAATTTTCAGAATATAACCAAGTGTCATTTAGGAACTATCTTATACCTTAGTGTGCATACATCTTGATACAAACTTACTAAATACCCTAGGATGCCTTAAAAGTATGCCAATTGTGCATAACATTTGACTAAATCTTTTATTACAAGGATCCTAGATTTTTTTTATTGACATTCCTCTTAAGTCAGTACTGTTAAGAGATGCCTGGGTGGCTCAGTCAGTTAAGGGTCTGACTTCAGCTCAGGTCATAATCTCAAGGTTTGTGGGTTCAAGCCCTGCCTTGGGATTTCCTCTGACTGCTCAGAGCCTGAAGCCCACTTAGGATTCTGTGTCTCCCTCTCTCTGCCCCTCCCCTGCTTGCAATCTCTCTCTCTCTCTCTTTCTCTCTCTCTCCCAAGAATAAACAACATTTAAAACAAAAAAAAAAAAAAAAAAAAAAAAAATCAGTCCTGTTAAGGATACAATTCAGTTAGAAGCTGTTTTGGACAAATTGTACTCTGCTGTTAGTTTTTACTATTATCCTTTCTCTTATAGTAACTGAATTGTTCTCTGACCCTTTTTTCCTCACTCTTTTATCATGCACTACAGCCTTTGAAAGGACAATGGGCATTTGTTGGTAAGATACCTACTGACATCATCTAAGCTCCTCAAAATTGAGGGCCGAGTTTACTTCTTCCTATTTAATACCTAGATATATGTTTTCTTTCATGGTTTATCTATGGCATCATTAAATACCTTAATTGTCCTCATAAGGAAGTTGTTATCACTGGCACTCATTATTGAGTAGTAAATTAACCTAGATGACATGTGAACATATCACTACAGTTGCTCAAAAGTTTACAAAGTAAAGCTAAGTCAATTTCAAGTAATAGAGGAAAAGCACTCTATATTTTCTTAAAGTCTGTCCTATTTACTCATTTTTACAAAAGCCTCCTCTTTACTGGTGTTATTAATCCCAAGAAACCAAAGGACAGAACATCAGGCAATCAAAATGTGGAAAGGATATGTTCTTATTCCTCTACCTGTGATTGATATTTTAATAGACACCTACTACTTTTGTGTCTTTCCTGGAATGCACTCAGATGTCACTTCTCAGCTGTCACCATGTTGTTTTGAAAAGCCACATATTGATTTAATTTCCATGCACTATAGTTTTCAATAGTAGTGGAACTTCATTTTTCCTCCATGTTTTACATTAGTACATTTACATCCTTAGAAAATGGAACTGCAGCTATGGTAATGATACCTGTCTCCGCACCATCTCAAAAAAAACTTGCGTAACTAAGAACTGGAGAAAATTAATGTTCAGATTATTGACATGTAAGTATATAGAATGCAAGACTACCATTATTTACAAGTGGTTTATTACTTTCTTTTCTGAATAAATATAAAGATGGTTAATTATATACTGAAAATATGGAACAGTTTTTTTATACCTTTTGAATGCTACTTTTTTCACATAATTACCTTTAAGTAAGACCAGTATCTTTATACTTCATTTGCTATAATAAATGTATATTCTCTAACATATTTTATATACCCTAAATACGTTAAGTATTAAAACTTTGTCATCAGAAATTCATTTTCCTATTCTAAGATTTATGCAAGTGTAGAGGTTCAAAAGTGGTAAATTTTCACTATAATTCTTTTTTCACACTATACCTCAAATATAACACAGTCATTAAGCGCCCACAATATGCAAGGCACTATTCTAAGTCTCTAAAGGAATTAGAAATAATTAAGATATTGTTCCTATTCTCTGTGGCAGTAAAGCTGACATTACCTCACTGCTACTATGAAATAAATCTTATATGATATGGTATACCAATACTTGAAAATAGATGTTTTTAAGAAAATAAGTGACTAAAGTATCAGAAGAGAAAATTACATAAAAGTAATTGAAGAATTTGTAAAATATATAGTCCCTAAAATCAACCAGTTTCAGGTAGTTTTACAAGTGAATTGCATGAGTTCATCAAAAAAAGAAATGCATGGGGCGCCTGGGTGGTTCAGTCGGTTAAGCATCTGACCTCAGCGTGGGTCATGACCTCACAGTTCGTGGGTTCAAGTCCCGCATCAGGCTCTGTGCTGACAGCTCAGAGCCTGGAGCCTGCTTTGGATTCTGTGTCTCCCTCTCTCTCTGCCTCTCCCCTACTAGCACTTTGTCCCTTTCTCTCTCAAAAATAAATAATAAACGTTAAAAAAAATTTTTTAAAGAAATGCATTACATGAAGAGATAAGGGGAGAAAAGCTATACAGTTAGTTATGGATATCGATGCTACAAATATATTTTATAAACTCGAACAGGTAGTCTTAATTTTTAAATGTCTTTAATAAATTAGGATAGAATGAAAATTCCTTAATATTTTTAAGTATATAAAAATAAAGAATAAACATTTGTCTTAATAAAACACACAAGGATTTCTGTCTAAAGTCAGTATCAACATCAGTATCAATAGCCTCTATCATCAATATACTGAACAGTTTTCTTGAGGACTTAGGTGATGTAAAAATAAAGCAAAATAAAAAATATTTTTATAGCATAGGGAAAAAGTTTCACAATAATCGTTATTTGTGGATTTTTTTAGAGTCTCTACCAAAAATTCCAGAATCAAGCTAGAAATTAAAATAGTCATTTATAAGAGAAAATAAATAACTACCTTTAGTATATCTCATAGTCAGCCACGGTCAGGAGCCCCTAGAGAACAATGACTTAGATAATCGCTCATGGATGAGAGAGCCTCTGTGGAAGTCCAGTTTCCAGAGAAGTTATAGCACTCCAATGGAACAACAAAAACAAAAATTATATATATATATATATATATATATATATATATATATATATATATATATGAGTTTGGATACCCTGGGGTGGGTAAGAGGAAGAGGAAGAATTTGACTTTATATTACTCTTGCCCTAAGATGGCATAGCTTAGGGCCAAGGAAGTTTTTCCTGGGCCCATGATTTTTCCCAGGGGAAAAGGGAGAGTGTGTGAGTGAGCACCCAGCTTCCCCAGATGTGTGGTACACTGCCAAAGAGGCTCATTTCACTCTCTAGCCATCAAGAGTAGCAAATCACAACTTATATGAGGTAGGGAAAGTGACAGAACACTCAGAGAATATCAAAGGGATCTGGATGCTAACTGGATCACTCATTCCATCAGGAAGGGCTTCTATGAGCTGCTGGGAATATCTCAGATCCCCCAAATGGCCCACAGGTACCCACAGTGCTCCACAGTATCACACATACCCCCATCCTGCAGCCAGCTCCCTGTGTATACTTCCAACAGCAGTGTGAGTGAGCTTTGTCAAACTAGTGAGCAAGCACAGTAAGTCAGCTGAATCTGCAGGCCAGAAGAAACCACAGACTTGAGCCTTAACCACACCTTTGGGGAAACAAAAAGGGTGGTCAGCACTGAGCCTTGTATATTGCTGTTCCAGAGAAGGCATATAAGCTTAAGAATTCTGCCACAAGGTGAAGCAAGAAGCATGAAGCAGGTGTACCCACAGAATTTCTAGATAACCTCAGAATCTCAGCAGGGTTAACAGAATGTATCTCTTTCTAGAGACAGTTAGTAAAAACTAGAGAAGGTAACTGCTACTTCAAATGTGAAGAAAACAATGCAAAACCTCAAAGAACACAAAAAATCAAGGAATACTACCAAAGAATCACAATCGTCTGGTCACTGACTAGAGACTTCTGCAACTTACCAAAGATTTCAAAATAGCTATTTTGAGGAAGCTCCATGAGCTACAAAAAGACACAGGCAGACAATCCAATGACATCAAGAAAACAATACAGGAGGAAAAATGGGAAGTTTAACATAGAGATCAAAGAAATCATAAAAAAGAATCAAACAAATTTTGGAGCTTAAGAACACAATGAATGAAATGAAAAATGCAGTAGTAAAGCAGTACCATCAATTGTGTTTCCCAAATTCCACATAAATGAAATCATATGATATTTGCCTTTCTCTGACTGATTTATTTTGCTTAGCATAATACAGTCTAGTTCCCCCCACATTGTTGCAAATGGCAAGATTTCATTCTTTTTGATCGCCAAGTAGTATTACATTGTATGTGTATGTATATATATGTATATGTGTGTATGTGTGTGTGTGTGCGCATCTTCTTTATCCATTAATCAGTTTATGGACATTTGAGCTCTTTCTACACTTTGGATATTGTTGATGGTGACCATCAGACTTCATTTAGCAGAGGAAACAATCTATGAGATTGAAGACCAGACTTTGAAATTATCCACTCAGAGGAAAACAATGAAAAAAGAATGAAAAGGAGAGAAGAAAGCCTACTTGATCTATGAAACTTATAAGAAGGACAAATTTAGGAATTATTAGAGTACCAGAAGGAGAAAAGACAAAAAAGGGAGAAAGAAAACTTATTTTAAGAAATAATGGCTGAGAACTTCCCAAATCGGGGGAGAACTTGGATATCCAAGTTCATGAAGCTTGTACACGATCAAACAAAATCAACTAAAAGAGACCTTGTCAAAGACACATTACAATCAAATGTGAACAAAGACAAAGAATCTTAAAAGCAACAGGAGAAAAAAGTTTATAACTTACAAGGGAACCTCCATAAGGCTATTAGCAGATTTTTCAGTAGAAATCTTACAGGCTGGAAAAAAGTATGATATACTCAAAGTACTAAAAGGAAAAAAGAAAAAGAAAGAAAGAAAAAAAACCTGCCAACCATGAATACTTTACCAGGGTGTCTTTAAAAGAGTTCCTCAAGCTGTAATGAAAGGATGTTACCAAGTAACATGAAAACATATGAGAATATACAACACTTTGATAGTGGTAAGTAGATAATCAAATTTATAATACCTCAATACTGTGCTCTGGTATAACATGGTGGCATATTCACCACTTGAGTATAAAGTTTAAATGTGAAAGTATTGAAAATAACTATGGCTACAATAATTTGTTAATGAATAAACAACATAAAAATAGTTAAATTGTGACATTAAGAACATAAAAGGGGGAGTAAAGGGGTAGAGTTATATATGTACTGACGTTAATTTGCTAGCAGCATAAAATGGACTGTTATGTAGTGTCTAATATGAGCCTCATGGTAACTAAACAGGAAAAGCCTACATTAGAGTCACAAAAAATAAAGCAAACAGCATTAAGGCATACCACTACAGAAAATCATTTCACAAAGGATGGCAGCAAGAGGAAGAAAGGAACAAGGGACAGCAAAAAAGCCGTCAAACAATTAATAAAATGGCATTCGTTGCAGGATACAAAATCAACATACAGAAATCAGTTGTGTTTCTATATACTAAAGATAAAACATCTGAAAAAATTTTAACTATGCCATTCACAATGATATCAAAACAATAAAATGCTTAGGAATAAACTTAGCTGAAAGTAAAAGATCTGTATAATAAAAACTGCAAAATTTTAAGAAAAGAAACTGAAGAAAATGCAAATAAATGAAAAGATAGCCCATGATCACAAATGGAACAATTAATGTTGTTAAAATGTCCTTACTACCCAAAGAAATCTACAGATTCAATGAAATCTCTATCACAATACCAATGGCATTTTTCACACAACTAGAACAAATAAGCATAAGCTTCAACCCTGAAAACCAAAGCAATCTTGAAAGAACAAAGCTGGAGATATCGTGCTCCCAGATTTCAAACTACAAAACTGTAGTTCAAAACAGTCTGGTACTGGGACAAAAGCAGGTACATTGAACAAATAGAGTCCAGAAATAACCGCACACATATATGATACATTAATCTACAGAAAAGGAAGCAAGAATACACAACAGGAAATACAGTCTTTTAAATAGCATTGGGAAAACTGGACAGCCACATACAGAACAATGAAACTGGACCACTATCTTACACTCTGTACAAATTTAAGTCAAAATGGATTAAAGACTTGAATGGAAGATCTAAACTGTAAAATTTCTAGAAGAAAACATAGGTGATAAGCAACTTATTATTGGTCTTAGTGACTTTTATTTTTTGAACCTGACTCCATCAGCAAGTGTGAAAAAAGCAAAAATGAACTAAACTATTGGGACTAAAAGGCTTTTGCATAGCAAAGGAAGCCATCAACAAAATGAAAAGGCAACCTACTGAATGGGAGAAAATATTTTCACATGCTATATCTGATAAAGATCTAATATCCAAAATATATAAAGAACTCATACAACTCAATAGCAAAAGGAAAGAAAAAGAGTCTAATTAAAAAATAGGCAGGATATCTGAAAAGATATTTTTCCAAAGAAGACATAGAGATGGCCAAAAGACACATGAAAAGATGCTCGACATCACTAATCCTCAGGGAAATACAAAACAAAATCTCAACGAAACATCACCTCACACCTGTGAGAATAGCTAAAATAAAAAAGATAAAAAGTAAATGTTACCAAGAAATTGGAGAAAAAAGAACAGTTATGCACTGTTGGTGGGAATGTAAATTGGTACAGCCACTATGGAAAACAACATGAAGATTCCTCAAAAATTAAAAATGGAACTACCACATGATCCAGTAAATCCACTCATGGGTATTCATCTCAAGAAAATGAAAACACTAACTCAAAAAATATATGCACCCCTATGTTCATTGAAGTATTATTTACAATAGCTAAGATATGGAAGCACCCTAAGTAGCCAGCGATAGACGAATGGATAAAGAAGATGTGGTATGTATGTACAATGAAATATTAGCCAGACATAAAAAAAAGAATGAAATCTTGCCATTTGCAGTAATATGGATGGATCTTGAGGGTTTTATACTAGGGGAAATAACTCAGAGAAAAACAAATATAATTTCACTCATCTAATAAACAAAATAAACAAAACAAAGCCAGACTCATAGATACAGAGAACAGACTAATGGTTGCCAGAGGAGAAGAGGCTGGGGGGGGAAGGGGGGAGAAATGGGTGAAAAGGTAAAAACCCCCAATTATAAAACAAATAAATCTTGGGGGTGTAGTGTACATCATGGAGAATATAGTCAACAATATTGTGCTAACTTTGTATGGTGACAACCAGTAACTAGATTTATTATGGTAATCATTTCATATTATATATAACCTTCAAATCACTGTGTACTACACATGAAACTTATGTGATACTGTATTCCAATTATACTTCCTTTAAAAAAGTTATTTATATTGTTCTTGCCATATATTCATACATTTGGAATTGTCACAAAATAAAATGTAACTTCGGCATTTAAAAAGGAGAAAATAGCTAAATATTTCTCAAGTTAATGCTGACAATATTGTACAGATGGCAGTTAAAATATAAGGGGGACATGAACTGAAAAAAAAACTCCAAAAACAAGTATTTTTCCTGTAAATTATTCATATAAAATAATATTAACAATAGTCTAGCTTTTAAATAAAATGTTACATTCTTGCTATTTTTTATTGTTATGCTTAATAATGTGGCTTTATATTACATAGATTATTTTGTATGTACAAAATATCACATTGAAAAATTCTCTGATATCTCCCCCTAAAGTATACACTGAATTATGTAAATATAAAAATGCAGAATCCCCAACAAAATTGATTAACAGAATCTTCCCAAAAAACACAATTGCTGAGGGAGGGGCCAAGATGGCAGAGCAGCATGGAAATTCTCTGCCTCTCTCACCTTTGAAATACAGCTAGATCAGCACCAAACCATTTTGCACACCTAGAAAATTGATCTGAGGATTAACACAACAATCTGCATAATCTGAGGCACAGAACTCAGCAGGTACACAACGCAGAGAGGTGAACTGGGGAAGAGAGAAGCCGTGGAGGGAAAGGAGCTGTCTTTGCAGAGAGAGGACAGAGAAATGGGGGAGAATACAGGAAAAGCACTCCCCCAAAAAATAGCTGGAGAGAAAGAGAAAGAGTGGAAACATCCACAAGTGACTGAACAAGAAAGGGAGAAAGGATAAAGGAGAGGGTTTCAATACCATTAGGACTCTATAAACAGGAGAGCACAGAGTCAGAAATTCTGGAATTTAATACCTGGCAGTGCTCTAGTGGGAAAGGCGAATTCCCAGGAGCAGACAGTGAGGTCCGAGGGATCTGTGCTCCACCGGAGGAGAAGCAGTTTCCCTGCTAGGAGGTCATTTGGTAGAGGCCTTATGGCCACCCCATAGGCAAAGGTCCCAGCGGACCCCAGAGAACAGCCACGTTTGCTGGTGTTGGAACAAAGACACTAGGGTGCAGTGAAACCTGGTACCAGTTGTGTGTTGTGATTTACTATAATCCTGAACTGCTGCTGCTGTGTGATCACGCAAACTTTTTCTGGGGCAAGCAGGCACCCGGCCACAATCTCTGAGCCTCAACAGCAGGGCAATTGCCTGAATGTTCCCAGATGCAAGCCAGCACCTGCAAGACCCTCCCCCAGAGGGTCAGACTGGATCCAAGCTGCAGAGCCCTCAAAAGTAAGGGGCTTGGAAACACCATCTGAGATAAAATTTGGGAGGGAGGTGCTGCCTGGAAGGCTGACGGCTTGGACACAGACAGTGTAGAAGCAGGGACTGGACAGAAGCCAGAGACAAAGGAGGGGTGCTTGATTGCCAGTCGGTGAGAGCGCAGAACTCTGGTGCTAGAGACTGGGAAGCTAGGTGAGGTCATTTTCACCTCTCCCACGCATGCACATGCTTGCACACGTGAACCACACCTATCAGCCCCAGTAAGCTAAGCAGCGCTAACTAGTGGAGCACAGAGCCATTACACCAAGCCCCTTCCAACTGCACCAACCAAGCACTCCCCGCTTGCTTAGTGTACAGACTAGGAAGTGCTTCATAGTATGACTTCTAGGGGAAACTGGATGTAATTTCATTCAGATTTCATTCTGTTCACTGGTCCATCTATTTTCTTTTCTTTTTTTTTTCTTTTCTTTTCTTTTCTTTTCTTATTCTTGGATACAGAAAGAGAAAACATTTATTTTTATTTTCTGTTTTTATAAAAATTTAAAAATTTTTATTACTATAATTTTTTTAAATTTTTTATTATATTTTACTTTCTTCATTTCATTTTATTCTATTTTCTTATATATATTTTTAACTTTTAAATGTTTTCTTACTTTTTTCTTTTTTTTCTGTTCTTTTCTTTCCATTTTTTCTCTATTCTACCAAGCTTATTTCAACAACCAGACCAAAACACGCCTAAGATTGAGCCTCCTTTATTTGATTTTTGTGTTGTTTTAAATTTTTTAACTTTATTTATAATTTTATTAATTTTTTTCTTCCTCCAAATTTTACTTCCTTAATATATAATAAATATTTTATTATAATAATGAGAAGAAAGCATAGTATCCCTTTCTGCAGAGATAAAAGAAGTAAAATCTAGTCAGGATGAAATTAAAAATGCTATAATTGAGATGCAATCTCGAATGGATCCCATGGGGGCAAGAATAGATGAAGCAGAGCAGCAAAACAGCGATATAGAAGAAAAATTTATGGAGAACAATATAGCAGAACAAAAGAGGGAAACTAAGGTAAAAGATCACAATATAAGAATTAGAGAACTCAGTGACTCATTAAAAAGGGATGACATCCAAATTATGGAAGTCCAAGAAGATGAAGAGACAGAAAATGGGTAGAAGTTTTAAGTGAGCAAATCATAGTGGAAAACTTCCTAACGTGGGTAAAGACACAGACATCAAAATCCAGGAAGCACAGAGAACTCCCATTAGATTCAACAAAAACAACCATCAACAAGGCATATCATAGTCAAATTCACAAAATACCCAGACAAGAAAAGAATTATGAAAGCAGCAAGAGAAAAAAAGTCCTTAACCTACAGGAGAATACAGATTAGGTTCACAGCACACCTATCCACAGAAACTTGGCAGGCCAGAAAGGAGTGGCAGGATATATTCAACGTGCTGAATTGGAAAAATATGCAGTCAAGAATTCTTTATCCAGCAAGGTTGTTACTCAAAATAGAAGGAGAGATAAAGAGTTTCCCAGAAAAACAAAAACTAAAAGAGTTTGTGACCACTAAACCAGCCCTGCAAGAAATTTTAAGGGGGACTCTCTGAGGGCAGAAAACATGAAACAAAACAAAAAAGACCAAAAACAAATACTAGAAAGGACCAGAGAGCACCACCAGAAACTCCAACTGTACAGACAACACAATAGCACTAAACTCAGATCTTTCAGAACTCACTCTAAATGTCAGTGGACTCAATGCTCCAATCAAAATACAGAGAATAACAGAATGGTTAAGAGAATAAGATCCACCTATGTGCTATTTACAAGAAACTCATTTCAGACCTAAAGTCACCTTCAGAATGAAAGTAAGGGGATGGAGAGCCATCTGTCATGCTAAAGGTTGCCAAAGTAAGCCAGAGTAGCCATACTTATATCAGACAATCTAGATTTTAAAATAAATATAACAAGAGATGAAGAAGGGCATGATATTATAATTAAGGGGTCTATCCACCAAGATCCAACAATTGTAAACATTTATGCCCCCAACATGTATACATCCAAATATATTAATCTGTTAATCACAAACATAAAGACACTCATTGATAATAATACCATAATAGTAGGGGACTTTAACACCCCACTTAAAGCAATGGACAGATCACCTAAGCAGAAAATCAACAAGGAAACAATGACTTTGAATGACACACTGGACCAGATGGACTTAACAGATCTATTCAGAACACTTCATTCTAAAGCAGCAGAATACACATTCTTCTCAAATGCACATGGAACATTCTCCAGAATAGATCATATACTGGGACACAAATCAGCCCTCAACAAGCACAAAAAGACTGAGATCATACCGTGCATATTTTTAGAACATAATGCTATGAAAATCAAAATCAACCACAAGAAAAAATTTAGAAAGACAATGAATACTTGGAGATTAATGAACATCTTACCAAAGAATGAATTGGTTAACCAAAAGTTAAAGAGGAAATTAAAAAGTACATGGAAGCCAATGGAAATGATAACACCATAGCCCAAAACTTCTGGGATGCAGCAAAGGCGGCCATAAGAGAGAAGTAGATAGCAAGCTAGACCTTCCTAAAGAAGGAAGAAAGGTCTCAGATATACCAGCTAACATTACACCTTAAAGAGCTAGGAAAAGAACAGCAAATAAAACTAGCAGAAGATAGGAAATAATAGAGATTAGTGCAGTAATCAATGCTGTCGAAATAAAAAACAAAACAACACAGTAGAACAGACCAATGAAACCAGGAGCTTGTTCTTTGAAAGAATTAACAAAATTGATAAACCCCTAGCCAATCTGAGCAAAAAGGAAAAGGAAAGGACCCAAATAAATAAAATCACGAATGAGAAAGAATGAAATCTTGCCATTTGCAACAACGTGGATGGAACTGGAGGGTATTATGCTAAGTGAAATAAGTCAGTCAGAGAAAGACAGATAACATATGTTTTCACTCATATGTGGAATTTGAGAAACTTAACAGAAGATCATAGGGGAAGGGAAGGGGAAAAAATAGTTTCAAACAGGGAGGCAAACCATAAGAGACTCTTAAATACAGAAAACAAACTAAGTGTTGATGGGGGGTGTGGGGAGGGGAAAATAGGCATTGGGCATTGAGGATGGCACTTGTTGGGATGAGCACTGGGTATTGTATATAAGTGATGAATGATGGGAAACTACTCAAGAAGCCAAGAGCATACTTTATACACTGTATTTTAGCTAACTTGACAATAAATTATATTAAAAGAAGAAAAGAAAAAGAAAAAGGAAAGGATCCAAATAAATAAAATCAAGAATGAAAGAAAAGAGATCACAACCAACACTGCAGGAATACAAACAATAATCAGAGAATATTATGAGCAATTATATGCCAATAAATTGGGCAATCTGGAAGAAATAAATAAATTCCCAGAAATATATAAACTACCAAAATTGAAACAGAATGAAATAGAAAATTTTAACAGACCCATAACCAGTAAAGAAATTGAATTAGTAATCAAAAATCTCCCAAAAAACAAGAGTCCAGGGCCTGATGGCTTTCTGGGGGAATTCTACCAAACATTTAAAGAAGAGTTAACACCTATTCTTTTGAAACTGTTCCAGAGAGTAGAAATGGAAGGAAAGCTTCCAAACTCATTCATGAGGCCACCATTATCTTCATTCCAAAACCAGACAAAGACCCCACTAAAAAGGAGAACTACAGACCAATTTCCCTAATGTACATGGATGCAAAAATCAGCCAAACAGATCCAACAATACATTAAAGGAATTATTCACCACGATCAAGAGGGACTTATTCCTGGGATGCAGGGCTGGTTCAATATTCACAAATCAATCAATGTGATACAACACATTAATAAAAGAAAGAATAGGAACCACATGATCCTCTCAATAGATACAGAGATAGAAATTGACAAAATACAGCATCCATTCTTGATAAAAACCCTCATTAAAATAGGGATAGAAGGATCATACCTCAAGATCATAAAAGCCATATACAAAGGACCCACCGCTAATATCATCCTCAGTGGGGAAAAACTAAGAACTTTCCCCCTAAGGTCAGGAACACGACAAGGATGTCCACTCTCACCACTGTTATTCAACATAATGTTGGAAGTGCCAGCCTCAGCAATCAGACAACACAAAGAAATAAAATGTAACCAAACTGGCAAGGAGGAAGTCAAACTTTGACTCTTTGCAGATGACATGATACTCTATGTGGAAAATCCAAAAGATTCCACCAAAAAACTGATAGAACTGATTCATGAGTTAAGCAAAGTCACAGGATATAAAATCAATGCACAGAAATTTGTTGCATTTCTATACACCAATGATGAAGCAGCAGAAAGAGAATTCAAGGAATCAATGCCATTTACACTTGTACCAAACCCCTAAAATACCTAGGAATAAGAGGTAAAAAATCTATGCACTGAAAATTATAGAAAGCTTATGAAAGAAATTGAAGAAGATGCAAAAAAATGGAAAAATGTTCCATGCTCATGGATTGGAGAAACAAATATTGTTAAAATGTCTGTACTACCCAAATCTACATATTCAATGCAATCCTTATCAAAATAGCACCAGCATTCTTCACAGAGCTAGAACATACAATCCTAAAATTTGTATGGAACCACAAAAGACCCCAAATAGCCAAAGCAATCCTGAAAAAGAAAACCAAAGCTGGAGGCATCACAATTCCAGACTCCAAGATGTATTACAAAGCTGTAATCATCAAGACAGTATGGTACTGGCACGAAAACAGACACTTAGATCAATGGAACAGAATAGATCACCCAGAAATAGACCACAAACGTATGGCGGACTAATATTTGACAAAGCAGGAAAGAATATCCAATGGAACAAAGACAGTCTTTTTCAGCAAATGGTATTGGGAAAATTGGACAGCGACGTGCAGAAGAATGAATCGGACCACTTTCCTCCACCATACACAAAAATAAACTCAAAATGGATGAAAGGCCTAAATGTAAGACAGGAGGCTATCAAAATCCTAGAAGACAAAGCAGGCAAAAACCTCTTTGACCTCAGCTGCAGCAACTTCTTACTCAACATGTCTCTGGAGAGAACTATTAGGACCTCATCAAAACTAAAAGGCAACTGATGGAATGGGAGAAGATATTTTCAAGCGACATATCAGATAAAGGGTTCGTATCTAAAATCTATAAAGAACTTATCAAATTCAACACCCAGGAAACAATTAATCCAGTGAAGAAATGGGTGAAAGACATGAATGGACACTTTTCCAAAGAAGACATTCAGATGGCCAACAGACTCATGAAAAAATGTTCTACATCACTCATCCTCGGGGAACAAATCAAAACGACAATGAGATACCACCTCACACCTGACAGAATGGCTAAAATTAACAACTCAGGCAACAACGGACGTTGGCGAGGATGTGGGGAAAGAGGAACCCTTTTGCACTGCTAGTGGGAATGCACACTGGTGCATCCACTCTGGAAAACAATATGGAGGTTCCTCAAAAATAAAAATATAACTACCCTACTACCCAGCAATTGCACTAGTAGGTATTTACCCAAGGGTTACAAGAGTGACGTTTCAAAAGGGCACATGCATTACTGACAATAGCAGTGCTGCTGACAATAGCCAAAGTATGGAAAGAGCCCAAATGTCCGTTGACAGATGAATGGATAAGGACACTACACACACACACACACACACACACACACACAATGGAGTATTACTCAGCAATCAAAACTCAGCAAATGAAATCTTGCCACTTACAACTATGTGGATGGAACTAGAGGGTATCACACTAAATGAAATTAGTCAGAGAGAGAAAAATATCATATGACTTCACTCATATGTGGAATTTAAGATACAAAACAGATGAACATAAGGGAAGGGAAGCAAAAATAATATAAAAACAGGTAGGGTCACAAACATAAGAGACTCTTAAAAATAGAGAACAAAATGAAGGTTGGTAGAGGGGTTGTGGGTGGGGGCATGGACCACATGGGCAAGGTGCATTAAGGAAAACACTTGGGATGAGTTGAGCCGTGGGTGTTATATGTAGGAGATAAATCACTGAATTCTATTCCTGAAATCATTATTGTACTATATGCTAAGTAACTTGGGTATAAATAGAAAAACAAAACAAAACAAAACAAAAAACCCACAACTGATTATTTCGACTTTTAAAATCACTTCAAGTTTCTCTAGTTTTTTATATGGTCATTTTGGATCTTTTATAAAATTCAATTCCATCCAAAGGGAAAGACAAAAAGATTAGATGAAGAGTTTTTAATAACTACTTTAAAAATAACTAATTATCAATGATTTCTGAAAAATGACAAAACAGTCAGCAAATAATGGTAACAGTGTATAATAGGCAATATGAAATTTATTATATGCACAAAAAACACCATTTATAAGGAACTTTATATTTCCCAAAGAATCATAATAGGTTTCATCAAAAAATACAACTATGTTGAATTGCCCCATACTTGTTTTATGATATAGTATTGATTTTAATCACCAGAATACAAACATAATAAGAACAAGTAATATTATTTTACTGTTTGTCTCCAGCACCTAGAACAATAACTGAGCAGATGTTCAAAATCAGTTTTGAATGAATAAATGAATTGTATCTGGAGATGATGCACTATAATCTTTTTAATGTTTGGGAGACCTAAATAGTTTTAAGTCAGCTCCAGTTACCAAAATACACCATGCTATATTTCAAATATCAATCAAAAAGAATTTGAAAAGTTTCTCCTTTTCATTCACAAAATTAATGGAGTTATGTAGGCGAAAAATAATTCTGTTTTTCATGGCCACTGTTCAATAATATTTCCATCTTTGTTCTTTTTAAAATTAAGTATTAGCCCATATAGAAGCAGAAGCCAGAAAGACATAAATTTGATATGTTCATTCTTGTTATGGATCAGAGCATGAGTGCCTTTGAGGAAAAGAAATTAAGTTACAAGGTGCTGTAGTAGTGGATTGTGGGAAGAGTGGAGAAGGACAAAGAGGCAGATTTTTAATCATAGGCTTTAATTTAAATCAGAAATTTCTGCTGAGAATTCCTTTGATAATTGCTTCTAATTTCTCTATCATTTGTCTTCTATGTTTTTAGCTATGTTCATTATGGGGAAGATTTTAAATTTAAAATAATTGTGCATACTGAATTCTCTATTGCCTCAATTTCCATTTCATTACATTCCTTTAATATTATAACGAACAATGTATTCTCATGCATCCAGTTATTAAGAAACATTTGACTAGTCAAATACAACTTTAGAAACCTCACATTCTATTATTTTGGTATTCCATTTTAATGCATTCTTATAGCTTTCATTGCTTTTATTATACCAGTTTTCAGATCTAATTAATTCTGCCAGCGCAATACCTTGTTAAAATGCTTTGAGACAGTAAACAGTGGAGATGTATGCTGTGTGTGTGTGTGTGTGTGTGTGTGTGTGTGTATACACAAACGGTTTGATTATTTTAAGTGAAGTGATTGGATGTTGATACCTTAAAATGAGTAAATTCATTCAAAACAGTTAAATCTGTGTGTGCATTAAAAAAAACTACAAGATCAAAATAAAAATATCAGGAGCTCCATACAACACTACTTTTTCCTAATAATATTCAAAAATAAGAAGTACATTTTATTTTGTACTCAGGAAGATTGTAATCCAGCTTCTAGTTACAAGGAAACACCCCTTATTTCTAGATAGTATGTTAATATTGGCTATCTATTGTATTAATATGTAAGTTCAGCCTAGATTAAAACTAGTTTACAAGGCAGACTTAAGTATCTAGGCTGATACATTAAGATCTTCTCTTTAAAGTGTCCAGCTGTCTAGGTTCCTTCTTTCTTGTGTTTACCACCCATCAAATATTATACTTTCCCTTTAAAGTGTAAACTGGAAGTTGCACACATGACTTCCACTCACATCCAAGTCAAAGACCTTTATCAATGACTATATCTAGCTGCAAAGGAGTCTGTTAAGCAGTGTTTATTCTAAGCAACTCTGGCCCATCGAAAACTTGAGAGAAGAAGCAGCAATCTCTGCCATAAGAGGTGAATACAATAAAAGCTCACAAATTCATAAAATTAGTTTACATTTAAAACTTCTGGGGGGGGTGGTGTGCCTGGGTGGCTCAGTTAGTAAAGTGTACAACTCTTAATATCCACTCAGGTAGTGATCTCATGGTTGTGAGATCAAGCCCCATGTCAGACTCTGAGCTGAGCACAGAGCCTGCTTGGGATTCTCTCTCTCCCTCTGTCACTGTCCTTACCCTGACGGCTCTCTCTCTCTCTCTCTCTCATTCTCTAAATAAATAAATAAATAAATAAATAAATAAATAAATATTTTAAAAAAGAATTCTAGGGGTGCCTAGGTGGCTCAGTTAAGCATCGAACTCTTGATTTCAGCTCAGGTCATGATTGATCCCAGGGTCATGGGATCAAGGCCCACAATGGCTTTATGCTGAGCATGGAGCCTATTTAAGATTCTCTGTCCCTCTCTCTGCCCCTTCCCCACTTTCACACATGCTTATGTACTAAATAAATAAATAAATAAATATTCCAGTTTGCAGCTGTATAATTCAGAATCTAGAGTCTCCATGTTAAGTGATCATAACTGAATTTCAAAAAGGAAGCAAGAATTAGGAAACAGGAATTTCTTCCAACACGGTTTTCAATCTTGCTCGAAGTAATATTAATCTAGTGGAGTCAGACTTTATTAAAATGTGCTACCCAAAAATATTTATCATTATGTTACATTGCTTTCCTGTGTTGGACACGGATGATCACCCAGCATCCTTTCTTCCTTTCTCCTCTTTCCTCAATTATCCCAGTTTAATTCACGTATTCACAGAGAAATCCTCTGTGTGTGTGTGTCACATACACACACACGTGACAAGAACAAAACACATAGCAGTTACCTCACAATCATAAAGAAAATCAACCTGTGTGTAAAGCTGATGTTGTAGGCAGCAGAGTGGAGAAGCTCAACGAACTTGGATCCTTGATGAGAAGACTGAGCCGTTGAAGCAATCCACCTTGATGCCATCCCTGACAAAAAATAAATGTTCTTATTTTAAACCAGCTTAAGCCAATTTTTCAATCACTCGCTCCACAACGCATCCTAACTGATTTATATTCCTAAACAATGCTCTTCACTACTTGCAAAAGCACTGAGCAATATGATTTCTAGAATAAACACAATTCAGAAAGACAAAATTTTAACCAAAAATTGTCAAACTTCCATGGAACAGTTTCATCTACATTCTGAGTGAATTTGGATAAGACTAAAATGATACAACTTAAGTTTTAGATGATCAAATCAAAATATTGCAATTTTTCAGTATTTGATTTTAATAAGAATACACTAGAATCTGTATAATTTCTCATCTAACCATGTATCATTGTGACCCTGTGAAATTCAGTTGAGTACAGAAACACAGCCGTTAAATCAAACACACATGCCTATTTGTCAGGCACCAAAAAATTGTTTTCCTGCAAAGATATGTCTACCAATGTACTTTTTTAAGGCGTTTTTTGGTTTTTGTTTTTGTTTTTTCATGTGACTTATCTTTCCACAAAAAGAATCCTGGAAGCTTATCTATTTTCACAGGCTGGAAGTGCTACATTATTTAAACGGAATTACAAGTGTTCTCACTTTGCAACAGGAATTGTTCTTAAAGGGTCTTATAATAGTTAGATTCTATTGCAAACAAGCATTTATTTCCCTGACTAAAGGAAGGAACTATTGCACACTATCTGACTGGGGTTTTTTTCTCAGCCTTCTTTCTTTTCTGTGACTACTATCCGTGACTTATTTACAATTTATGCTTTGTATCACAAGATACATCATTATAATTGTCAGTCCCATTTAAGGTTTTGAAAGAGACTGAAAGAGATAGATGTTTGAGACCTCTGAATAAGAAGTGAAGTAATATTGACATGTGATTGATTGAATGTGGGCTGCTTGACTAAAACAGATGATCGATGATTTCTAGAGGGAACACTCTCTGGGCTGAGATGATGTTAACATAACTAAGTAAGGCCTCCTAAAGAATAAAAAGAGACATATATGGGCTACTTATAACTTCACAGAGAACATAGTTCTCGGTTCAGCAATTCATCAGAAATTGGTTCCCTACCTATTAAAGGCAAGAGATAAAAAGAAAAAGCATTGATATATCCTAGCATCCTATATATGCTAGCAAATCACATAACCGAATGATGGTCTCATATTAAAACAAAAGAAAAAGTTGATAGTACAGCTTCTTAGTTTTACAAAGGATAAAAAAACAGAAATTGTAAATGTGGATAAAGGAGAAAACAATGCACTTTTTTGAACACATGGAAAGGTCAATTTTATCCTTAGTAAACTTGTAAATAAATGATGTAATTCATTTCACATGATTTAGTAATTCTTTCAGAAATGATCATGACAAAAAACCAATATTACAGTTGGTTAAGAGCATAAAACCAGAATACTGGGGTTTAAATCTTGGCCCTACCACTTACTGATTGTGTGCCTTTAGACAAATTAATGAACATCTCTGATCCTCAATTTCCTCACCTGCAAGATGGGGATAATGATAATAATTGTAAAGACCTTATAGGGTTGTTAAAAGGACTAAAGAGCAAATATAGATAATTATTTAGAGCAGTACATGTATTAAAAATGTAAACTATTATTAGTAATTCATACACATGAAAGTTGTCAATTCATTCTATACATGTAAGACATGTTAACTAAAAGCATACTTTTCTGTTTTTCTATTTCAAATTTTAGTGGTCATACAAATACATGACACGTGATTCTATTAGATAGTCTTACAGAAAAATTTAAACCTGCAGTCTGTTTTCTTATGTAAATATTGATTTCGTCCAGTATATATTGTTAAATAATGAATATACTGGTTGTATTCACAAAGTATAAACACCTCAGATATCTTAAACATTTTCTTTTAAATATATTCATTACATTTAACATACTCCAACCACTTATTTGGCACCTTATCAAAGATAAAAATAAATAATGTTATTTAACATATTTACATTTAACATATTCCAACCACTAGTTGAAAAATATTTTAAACTAGTATACTGAGTATTTTATTTTCCCTTAGTTTACATTATTTTAAAAAAACAACTATTTCTCTTTGACCTAAGTAAACAAAGAATTCATACATTTTAATCGCATTGCTCCCAAAATAATATGTATTGAAGACACCATGGTATTTCCATATAGCATGTGTTTCTCCACATACATAAGTCAAACATTGTTCATAAACATCAAATATTTATTACATACCAGCCAGATTGAGGGCATCACTTGGACTCCAGGTAATTAGCCAAAGAACTTTAGAACTGAAAGGACCTCAGAATATGTTGGACAGCACCCTCTTTTCACTGATGAAGAAACTCATTCCCATAAAATGACTCAAGAACAGAGAGAAGCCAAAGGCCACTGGCTTTGGCCAGGCAGAAATTTCAGATTCCTGTTCACTACATTCCACTGTTTAATATTTGCAGGGTCCCTGTCCTCAGGTTATGGCCAAGTTACTAAAAAACTTGCTTTTCTGTAGAACAGCAAATGGATTTGATTCGAAAGGCATTGTTATGGCCTTTTATAAAGTTGTACTGAGACCTACAGAAGGTCCTGTCTTCAATTCTACTAAAGATACAATGCTATTAATAGACCAGAAAAAAAAAATTGGTAATATCCATAGTCCTATCTAAAGTTTGTGATAGAATCATTATGTTATCCTGATTAAAGAAATTGCTCTCCTTTGGTCAATCTGCCCCAGCTATTATCTGAGAACATGTAATCAAAAAGTGCTGGATAACATGTTCTAACAAGAAAAGATGTAGTTGTGCATTATTAGAAGATGGTGGCTGAAAAAAAAACAGTCAGAAAAAAATAAACTGCAATAAGATATTCTTGAATCCTCATGTATTTCTTGGAAGACTCACAATTTTAATCTTTTGGTCAATCAGGATATTTGTATTATCTATCTTCATTTTACTTCACATACAGTGACAATTAGAGAACAATCTTTTCTGAAGAGTAAAGAAAAGGGTTCAGCATCTACCTAATCAATCTTTTCTGTATAAAGACCAAACTGTAGAATTCAGTTGGAAATTTCACTTATTTTTCAACTGCTATTTTTAAGCTGAGCCTTCTGATTAATTGCCTTAATATCCAATTATCTTTGTTAATATAAATTCAACCACAGAAAGGCCAATAATTAAAGAACACTTAAAATGGGGAGAATTTCCATACTTCCTTGACTCCAACTTGACAAAATGGTTTTTTGCTATTTTTAAGACCCATTTATATCTCTGTAATTATTGAAAGTAATATGCACACTTATATACAAATTTGGCAGAATAAGAATGTTTAAATAATTTTAATATGCACAGCTCTTTTGTTACTCTCCTCCTTCTTTGCCATACTAGACATACTGCCCCTTTCTTCATGGAATGTTTTAAACATCATGCCTTTGGTTCAAGGAAAAATAGGTAATACAGTTGTTGGTAATGATTCAGATTCTAGTTTTAATGGTAATCAATGTCAAATATGAAAAAAGATAGGGAAAGTAGAGCGTAAGCGAGGAAGTGGATTGGAGATTCCTCTAAATGTGAAACAGGAGAAGTCTGGGGATCCAGAGCAGGGAGGAGACTCACCTGTCAACCCTGGAAAAAAATCTTGAGAGGGAGAGTATGAGACCCAAGAGAGGAATGGCTACGTGGTCCATCTAAAAAGTTTGTGCCAAAGGCACAAATCAGTCAACTGAACTGATGCTAGATTGACCAATGTTCTGTGACCTAAGCAAAACATAGAAGTAGCAAATAGCTGATAGACCAGCTATTTGCCAGACTACCCATTCTTAATGGTAATCAGTACTAATGGATGAATAATAATTGTAATTCCCTTCCTACCTCCAAACCATAGCACAATCCTTATTGAAGCTTGAGATGGAAAACCTTTGTTTCACCATCCACTGGGTGGACAGGCTGTGCTTGATAGAGTATAACACAAGTGCAGCCAAGCTTAAAAGGCAAATAAGTGACACCCAGGGAAGACACTAGTGCAATATTAAAGGTTGCTGAGAACAGATAATACACACACCAGTCCCAGTGGTACCGTATTTATTTGTAGCAAGAAAAGGAAAAAAGTGTACACAAATTCCAATCCTTTGCAATGCACTAGCTCCCCTCGGCCAACAAATCTATTCCATAGCTATCACAGGCAGCGTGACTGCACGCATCCCAATTTTTGCTGCAGTATAAGAACCCCAATCTTTCCCCTAGAGGATATGAAATACAGAAAATTCGAGGTGTGCCTGAGGGCCATTGAAGCGTGTCTTTCGGCAGAACAAAGGAGTGCACTGAGTTTGACACAGGGAAAGATATTCCCACACAAAGTAATAAGCCCAGCAACGTAGTGTGGGTTCCCTTTCTCTTGGTAAGGGATGTACTCCAGGCCAGAGGCCCCCCAGGGGCCAAGCTGGGACTGAAAGACTGCATGCAAGAGACTGTCTTTCTTAACAAGTTTCAACAAGTATAGCTAGATCATGACATCATCAATTTAAGTGCTTTTTAAATAAAACCTTCTGAACACACATTCAGAGACAGCTAACAACACCAACAACAAAATGGTTCCCTCCTCCATCTTCTGTATTTGCTCTTACTCCTTTTTCTCTATCACCACGGTTTCCCCAGTTACAATTTAAAAAGCCATCCTAGGGGCGCCTGGGTGGCGCAGTCGGTTAAGCGTCCGACTTCAGCCAGGTCACGATCTCGCGGTCCGTGAGTTCGAGCCCCGCATCAGGCTCTGGGCTGATGGCTCGGAGCCTGGAGCCTGTTTCCGATTCTGTGTCTCCCTCTCTCTCTGCCCCTCCCCCGTTCATGCTCTGTCTCTCTCTGTCCCAAAAATAAATAAAAAATGTTGAAAAAAAATTAAAAAAAAAAAAAAAAAAAGCCATCCTAGTCTCCTACGCTTCTTCAACCTTCTATCCAGGGTTTGTTCAACGTACATGGCTAAACTCTATTACAATGTGATGACCACTGAGCTCAAGCCCTTCATTGGGTGAGCTTGAGCCCCCACTTCAGGTAGGCCCCGCTCTCTCTCTCTTTCCCTCTCTCTCTCTCTCTCTGCCCCTCATGGGATTCTCTCTCTCTCCCTTTCTCTCTGCCCCTCGCTCACTTGAGCTCCCTATCGCTCAAAATAAGTAATAATGATAAAAAATAAATAAAACACTGATTAGCTTTAAAAAAATAAATATAAATATACTGTGATGACCATCTACCTGTATCTTACTTTTCTCATCATCCTTAACATCCTCACTTCTCATTACTTCTACTTCTCACTACTTCTAGTCACTTCCTCTCACTAAATTCTCATTACTTCTTGACATCTTACAGTCTGCTTCAGTGGATAAGTGGATAGTGAAAAACAATAACCAAAAACTACAAGTTTCCCCCACTCTCTGAAAGTAGAGTGCTCCTATGAAACCTGTCATAAGCTGAAATGGCATAAAACGAAGAAGCAATCACCATTGCGTAAAAGTGAAAATTCTCTCTGGCTTTCTTTTGGGTTAGTGAAAGCAGATATTAATGTAGGTCTTTCATAGACACGAACTCTAGGAAAGCAAGGGAAACCTGTACTTGCGTTTGTGCAAAAATTCCATTGATTATGTATGTCCCCATATTCTAGTAATGTTTTACTTAATATCAGTGACTCTTTCGGATTGTCTCTTTTTCTTATTCTTTCTTCTTCATCCTGTTCTAATTTTCTAACTTTCCAAACGTACCCACGCACACAGAGCTGTGTACCTACACAAACATACATGCACACAAACACATACATACACAAACACACAGAACTGGTTCATCCACTCTGACTTAGTGATTTACAACGACTATTTTTATCCACAAAAAAATAAGACTATTATAAATAATAATAGTGTCTTTAAATACATGATATAGGTTCACCATTTTACATAATTATATAGCCAGACAGGACAGATCGCTTAGTTGACTAAATTCAGAAAATAAATGGTTAAAATGCTGGTAGTTTAAAAATAGTTGTTTGCTATTTTATTGTAGGCTATTATAATTATTTGGAGAAACTACTCAAGCTGGTGGCAGTTACTAGTTATCGATAATTAATCCCCTCTGGGCTCTAAGGGATTAACCACTTCTTAACTTCCTCTTAACGGTTTATCTTGAGCTCTTTCGTTCTACATTTCCTTCACACACATGAGTCCTCTTTCTATCAAAGAGCAATATTAATCATACAAGAATAGAAAATATTCTCATTAAAGCCCTGAAGCTCATTAGGGAAGTTTAAGTTATTCTAACACTTCCCTGATATTGTTGGATCCACGTAGTGAAGAGTGCGGCCTCTCCTGCCAGTTAATTGTCTTACATGAGCTGACCTAAAGACTGAAATGCATTTTCTGTGCTGAGTAGAAGATGGAGAGTTGTAGCTATTTTTACTAAAACAGCTAATTAAAATTTTCTCTGCCAAAACACTATTTTTCCTTTAGTGCTATTACATTAGCACATGCTTGTAAGCATATTATAGATATGCTTCATTTTATACAACTGATGCATTTCTGAAAAGTCAAGGATATTTGGTACCTGTCTGAGGTGCAGAGAAGATTTCAGGCTAAAGGAAGCCTATGCAAAATAATTTGTTAAATAAAGTATTCTGAGCTATACAGCTATCCTCAATGGATAAATTTTCTTCTAAAGTCATTGTGGGACACAAAAATAATATTCTGTAAAGCTGAAAGAGCCTTGGCAAGACAAAGACTGCATTGTAAAAAAAAAGGTAAGGAAAAAGGCAAAGAGTCAAAAGAAATACGACAGATTTGGCAATGTATGAATGCGGGCAGTGAAAGGAGAAAGTCTCACCTTCAGAATCAACTCACCTAACACTGATTGTCAAGGACTTTCAGAAGTCATCTGAAGTAATAGTGAACAATTAGGGAAGCTGTTTAAGAAAGAGAAAAAAGACGCTTATGTAGTCTACCCAAGTGGAAAGTATACCCATAAAAGATTCCCTCTCTCACTGAGTCAATGCAGTAGAAAAGGCATTCATGAAATTAACTAAAGTGAATATCAATTTTAAAGTTCTAAGTCTTTCAAACTAAAGAATAAATAGCATGATAAATGTGAACTTTTTTTAACTTGCAGGGCAACCACTGGATTAAACAAGCTAAACAAGTATAATTTTCCTGCAAGCCTTTACTCCTCAGAATATAAGTATTTTAGAATATATGGTAAATCTTCAACAGAAAGGGTTTTTTCCAAATTTAAGTCACAGAAATTTTTGCTGAAAGTTTTTCTGGGATTAAAGATTAGAGCACCATAAATTATCAAAAAGTTGTACTAAGATACAAATAAAAATTATATTAAAAATGACATTAGCAAAGTTCTGGTTGGTGTGCCAACCAAAAAAAAAAAAAAAAAACAAAACCAACAATTAGCTTTACTAATGCTAAAGCATTAAAAATTTAAAGCATTAAAAAATGTATGGATAATGTCTTCTTCCTGACTGGCCTTGGTGCATTCTGTCTCAGCTGCTGATGACAAGATATCTTCAGGAAAGGCCAAAATCGGTCATCCTGCCTCCAACTTCAAAGCCATGGCTGTTATGCCAGATGGCCAGTTTAAAGACATCAGGGGAGGCACCTCAGTGGTTCAGTCAGTTAAGCATCTGGTTCCTGATTTCGGCTCAGGTCATGATCTCACCGTTCCAGGTTCCAGAGATCGAGTACCGCTGACAGCACAGAGGCTGCTTGGGATTTTCTCTCTGTCTCTCTCCCAGCTCCCTCCCTTCTCACACTTTCTCTCTCAAAATAAATAAACTTAGAAAAAGACATCAACCTATCTGACTACAAAGGAAAATACGTTGTGTTCTTTTACACTCTTGGCTTCACCTTTGTGTGTCCTGCAGAGATCATTGCTTTCAGTTACAGGGCAGGAGAATTTAAGAAACTCAGCTGCTAAATGATTGGTGCATCTGTGGTTCTCATTTCTATTGCCTGGCGTGGATCATCACACCCAAGAAACAAAGAGAACTGGGACCCAGGAACATTCCCTTGGTATCAGAAGCCAAGCATGCCAGTGTCCAGGACAATGGAATCTTTTTTTTTTTTTTTTTTTGCTTTTCTTTTCATGTTTTTATTTAGATTCTAGTTTGTTAGCATACAAGGTAAGATTGGTTTAAGGTGAAGAATCTAGTTTAATTTAGTAAAAGTGGTTTCAGGTGAAGAATTTAGTGGATCATTACTTACATACAACACCCAGTGATCATCACAAGTGCCTTCCATTTAGCCCATCCCCTGCCAGTACTTGTTCTCTATAGTTAAGAGTCTTTATGGTTTGCTTCCCTCTCTTTTTTTCCCCTTCCCTTATGTTCATCTGTTTTGTTTGTTAAATTCCACATATGAGTGAAATCATATGGTATTTGTCTTTCTATGACTCTTATTTCACTTAGCATAATACATTCTAGCTCCATCCACATCATTGCAAATGCCAAAGTTTCATTTTTAATGACTTAGTAATATTCCATTGTGTGTATGTGTATATATACACATATACATATACATATACACACATGTACATATACATTTACATATACATACATATATATCCCCTCTTCTTCATCCATTCATTGCTCAATGAACATTTGGGATCTTTCTGTAGTTTGGCTATTCTTGATAATCCTGCTATAAACCCTGGGGTGCATATGCCCCTTCAAATCTGTAATTTGTATCCTTTAGGTAAATACCTAGTAATGCAATTGCTGGTTTGTAGGGCAACTCTATTTTTAATGTTTTGAGGAACCTCCATACTGTTTTTCAGAATGGCTGCACAGTTTGCATTCCCACCAAATCATAAGAGGGTTCCTCTTTTGCCACATCCTTGTCAACATCTCATTTTGTTTGTTGTTAATTTTAGCCATTCTGACAGGTGTGAGGTGGAATCTCATTGCATTTTTTATTTGTTTTTCCCTGATGATGAGTAATATTGAGCATCTTTTCCTGTGTCTGTTGGCCATCTGAATGTCTTCTTTTGAAAAACGTCTATTCATGTCTTCTGCCCATTTCTTAACTGGATTGTTTGGCTGTTGCCTGTTGGGTTTGATAAGTCCTTTATAGACTTGAATACTAACCCTTTTTCAGATATGTCATTTGCAAATACCTTCTCCATTCTGTAGGCTGCTTTTTGGTTTTGTTGTTTCCTTACCTGTGCTACATTTTCTTTATCCATTTATCCATCAGTGAATATTTAGGTTGATTCTATGTCTTGGCACTCATAAATAATGCTGCAAAGAACAGAAGGGTGCATATATCTTTTTGAATTAGTGTTTCATTTTCTTTGGACACATACCAGAAGGGTAATTGCTGGATGGTATGGAATTTCTATTTTCAATTTTTCGAGAAACTTCCATACTGTTGTCATAGTAGCTACATGAATTTACATTCCTACCAACAGTGCACAAGGGTTCTCTTTTTTCCACATCCTTGCCAAAACCTGCCATTATCTTTTTATTAATAGCCATTCTGACAAGTATGAGGTGATATCTCATTGTGCTTTTGTTTTGCATTTCTCTGATATTCATCAGATATCAGATGATGCTTAGTTCCTTTGCATCTGTCTGTTGGCCATTTGTATGTCTTCTTTGGAAAAATGTCTGTTCATGTCTTCTGTCCATTTCTTCTGTGCAGAAGCTTTTTATCTTGATGAAGTCCCAACAGTTCATTTTGCTTCTGTTTCCCTTGCCTCCATGTGTCTAGTAAGAAGTTACTGCACTTAAGGTCAAAGAGGTTGCTTCCTGTGTTCTTTCCTAGGATTTTGATGGTTTCCTGTCTCATAATTAGGTCTCTCATTTACTTTGAATTTATTTTTGTGTATGGTGTAAGAAAGTGGTCGACTTTCATTCTTCTGTATGTTGTCACCCAGTTTTCCCGACACCATTTGTTGAAGAGACTATCTTTTTTTTCTACTGGATATTCTTTCCTGCTTTGTTGAAGATTAGTTGACCATATAGTTGTGAGTCCATTTCTGGCTTTTCTATTCTGTTCTATTGATCTGTGTGTCTATTTTTGTGCCAGTACCATACTGTCTTGATGACTATAACTTTGTAATATAATTGAAGTCCAGAATCATGATGCCTCCAGCTTTGCCTTGCTTTTTCAGGATTGCTTTGGCTATTCAGGGTCATTTGTGGCTCCATACAAATTTTAGGATGTGTGGCTCTTTGAAAACTGCTGGTGGTATTTTTATAGGGAATGCATTAAATGTGTAGGCTGCTTTGGGTAGTATAGACATTTTAACAATATTTTTCCATCCAATCCATGAGCACGGAATGTTTTTCCATTTCTTTGTGTTCTCTTCAGTTTCTTTCATAAGTGTTCTATAGTTTTCAGAGTACACATCTTTTACCTCTTTGGTAAGGTTTATTTTTAGGTATCTTATTATTTGTGATCCAATTGTAAATGGGATTGATTCCTTGACTTCTTTTTCTGTTGCTTCATTATTGGTGTATAGAAATGCAACAGATTTCTTTACATTGATTTTATATCCTGTGACTTTGCTGAATTCATGTATTAGTTCTAGCAGTTTTGTGGTAGAGACTTTTGAGTTTTCAACCTACAGTATCATGTCATCTGCAAATAGTGAAAGTTTGACTTCTTCCTCGCTGACTTGGATGTCTTTTATTTCTTTTTTGTTGTCTTATTGCTGAGGCTAGGACTTCCAGTACTATGTTATATAACAATGTGAGACTGGACATTCCTATCTTGTTCCTGACCCTAGAGGCAAAGTTCTGTTTTTCCCCACTGAGGGTGATACTGGCTGTGGGTGTTTTGTATATGGCCTTTAGGACTATGGAATGTTAAAGCTGATGAATGTAACTTGTTCAGGGCCTCTCTATCATTGATGATAAAGGCATCCTTTGGCAGATCACTGTGAATGACTTCCTTATGGAACATTCTATGGATAAGATTCTGAGACTAATTCAGGCCTTCAAGTTTACTGACACGCATGGGGAATTGTGCCCAAGGCTGCAAGACTGGCAGCGATATCATCAAGCCTGATATCCAGAAGAGCAAAGAATATTTCACCAAGCAGAAGTGAGTGCTGGGCCATTTTAGGGCCAGGCTGCAGTGGGTAACCATGAAGACAAGATTTCATTTGTACAATTGTCATGCTTAAAACATAAGACTTTAGGCTCAGTGCGGACGTGGTGTGGAACAGAACAGGCCTTTCCTGCAGGGGTTGGGAAGGCTGCCCTTTCTTCCTCTAGAGAGAGTGGCCCGAGCTGTGCTATGGGGCAGGACAACTGATGTGTATAGTAGTGGGGCATCACTTTAGGTTATTTGTTGTTTCTATTAAACTTGAACTGAGGGGAAAAAAGAAATATATAGACAAATGAATTCTATATGGCTATTTGACATCCTTCAGATTAAAATTTGGATGAATGTATATAGTCACAAGCTTCTGTAGGCTTGAGCATGAAAAAGAAACAATAGAAAAGGTCTACATCCCAAGTATCTTTGTAGCTTCCTTAGCATATCCAAAATATCAGATACTTTGGACAGTGTTCTTTACTATTTATATACATTGCTGCTTCATACAACATAGAAATTCCTATATCATAGTACATGAACTACATTATAAAAGCTTCAAACTTTGCAATTACCACCTATAGACAGGATCCTATTTTAATAAACATATATAACCAATGTGAATTGTGGTCTTAGGCCAGATTTTTTCCTTAAAACCCAGATTTTGATGTAAACACCTGAGTGGGTGATGAACAATGGAAATTTGAGGAGAAAGGATGAGGAGCTGATGAGTTCAGTTTTGCCACATGGTACATTTAGGTGAAGATTTTCAGTAAGCAACTGAACTTTCACGTCTGATGTTCAAAAATAAGTTGAACTAAAGGTAAAGATTTGGGATTAACAAATAATAGAAACTGAAGCCAACAAAGTAGTGAAGATCATTCAGATGGACAATATATAGTAATATGAGAAAACATCTAAGGGGAAAAAACACCTTAAAGAAAAAAAACTCACGGGGCGCCTGAATGGCTTAGTTGCTTGAGTGTCCGACCTCAGCTCAGGTCATGATCTCATGGCTTGTGAGTTCCAGCCCTGTGGCAGGCTCTGTACTGAGCTGGGAGCCTGGAACCTGCTTTGGATTCTGAGTCTCCCTCTCTCTCTTTCTCTCTCTTGTGCTCTCTACTTGTGCTCTCTCTTTCTTTCTCTCTCTCTCAAAAATAAATAAACCTTAAAATAATTTTTTTAAAAATTCATTATTTAATGCTTAGCCAGACAAAAACAAGAATTCCTTATAGAATGACAATTTAACAAAGACTATTTTATATGAAAGTGCATCACATTGTTGCCTTTCATCTTGAGTTTATTTTCTCAGTACTTGCAAATCAAACACACACACACACACACACACACACACACACAAATGCAGATTTCATAATTGTGGTTATGGTGCAATAATACCATAATAGAGAAAATGTTTATGAAATATTTACTCTGTGCCAGACACTGTGCTAAGTGTTTTAAATACATTAAATCACCTAATCTTCATAATAGCCTGTTCTAGTTATTTGTTGCCATTAATAAACTAAACCAAAACTTGGTGTTTTAAAACAGCCATTTATTATATTTCATGATGAATGAAATCTGTTTAAAAAATCACATACGGTTAGAATTGGTGATACTGTTACTCCACAATGAGTCAGCTGATGTCACTATATGTTAATTCAGCTGGTGGATGGGCTGTTCAGAAGAGTCCCAGAGGTTTAACACACATGTCAGGTGCCTTGGCTGGAATGGCTGGAAAGCTGAGTTCAGCTAGCATTGGTAACCCAAGCACCTACATGTGGTGTCTCCAGCATGGTTGTCTAAGGGTAGTCAAATTTCTTATATGATTGGCTAAGGACTCTGAGAGGCAGTTTTTCAAGAGCAAGAATTCAAAAAGGGATGAGCAAACACTGCAGAGCTTCAGATCTCACTCCAAAAGTCCCAGAATCTCACTCCCATTGCAATCGATTCATTAAGGGCATCACAAAGGCCAACTTAGACTCAAAGAGATGAAAATTGAACATCACCCTCAAAAAGAAGGGTAGCAAAGTATTTATAGACATCTTTAATCTATCACAGAGCTCTATACGATAAATATGATTATCATTCCCTTTCATAGATGACAAAACTGAGTCCTCTATGGTTGATAAATTGCCAGGATCCCATTGTTGGTAAGTAGTTAAGCCAGTAATTAAAACATGGCAGTCCTAACTCCAGTGCCTTAGCCCTTAGCTGCTGTTCTAGAAATGGTTGATTATGTATCACATTTGAGGAGCTATTTTGGCTGTCAATCAGTAGATCTAACATAAATAGTAACACTGTAAAATCTTTGGTAATCTGAAAGGTGCCAAGTAAATTTTTAAAATATTTTTACATACAGAGCGTTCATAGATGTAGCAGAGGATACAAAATGTACCAACCTATAACCCATAAAAAGTTTACGTTTTAGTGGAGAGAATGAGGATAACAACCTTGGGACAAAGTTGTTACTACATATTGTGAAGTGATCCCTGTAGAATAGTTATAGCCATTCAGAGGTAGCAAATAGGCTGATTTGCACTGATTCTTTATATAGAATATGCTCTCTGCCATGACTGTCCTTCCAATCCGCTGTGCATGACCACCTTTAAGTTCAAATTTGAATGTCACATCCTCCTGAAGACAATCCTCAATCTTCAAACTCTGTGCAAGCTCTCTGCCCTTTGAACCTCTATTATACATTGTTTACATTTATCTCAGGATACTCAGCTCACCCTACTTTATATTAGTTATGTTTGCACTTGTCTAGGCTCTCCTCTGTTAACCAGACCATTTGTTCTACTCATCTTTGTCCCTTCTTTAGTACACTGAATTTTAAAAATGAATCAATAATTACTTGTAAATTATGTTAAATGTAAATCTAGTAAGGGTGTATTGAATAGCCATTTAATATTTGCAGATGTTTAGTGTATGCCAGAAACTAGGTACAGAAAGGTTACTAAAACATGGCCAATGCCGAGGATGCAGAGAAAGGGGAACTCTTTTGCACTATTGGTGGGAATGCAAACTGGTACGGTCACTTTGGAAAACAGTATGGAGGTTCTTCAAAAAGTTAAAAATAGAATTACCCAATTACCCAACAATTGCACTACTGGGCATTTACTGAAGGATATAAACATACAGATTGAAAGGGGTACATGCAACCCAATATTTATGGCAGCATTATCAATAATAGCCTAATTGTGGAAAGAGCCCAAATGTCCATCAACTGATGAATGGATAAAGAAGTGGTACACACACACACACACACACACACACACATAATGGAATATTACTCAACCATCAAAAAATGAAATCCATGTTTGCAGTCACATGGATTGAGCTAGAGTGTATTATGCTAAGCAAAATAAGTCAGTCCGAGAAAGACAAATACCATATGATTTCATTCATATGTGGAATTAAACAAAACAGATGAACATAGGAGAGGGGTAAAAAAAAGAGAGAGAGAGAGAAAGACAGGGGGGAGGCAAACCATAAGAGACTCCTAACTATAGAAAACAAACAGGGTTGATAGAGGGAAGTGGGTGGGGCATGGGCTAAATGGGTTATGAGCATTAAGGAGGGCACTTGTTGTGATGAGCACTGGGTGTTATATGTAAGTGATGAATCACTAAATTCTTCACCTGACACCAATTTTACCATATATGCTAACTAGAATTTAAATAATAACTTGAAATTAAAAAAAAGAATTGTAAGAAGGAAACAGGGCCAATGCACTTACAAGAGTTGACAATGTAGTTATCTGTTAAATCTAAATCTAAAACTTAGAGTTCAAGGATTCACACGAGTACAGTTATTGGCAACCACAACAATGTCTTGAATTCAATTTAAACTGAGAGATTTGCCTAACACAAATTTTAAACTTTTATTTTTTTACAATTTACAAAGGCCTAAACATTAAGATAATATTAAAACGGACAGTACATATTTTTTGTCCAGTTAGGGGAAAAGCTCTTCCTCATCACCAAGCCATGTTATCTGCAATTTTTTTTAAAGCTCGGAGCTGAAAATAAATGCTAACATTGTACTAATATCTTTATAATATCGGCAATAGATCAATACCTTTATTAACAAAAGTATGTTACTTAAATCCTATTTCACCAATCCTTTGGATTTATCACCAATATATTTTATCATTAAGGTACTATATAAATTTAAAAATCTCTTCATCAAAACTTTTAGCATGATTAATGAAAATGAAATATTGGTGTTTTCAATTAACTATGATTTTGCAAATTAGGCTTTTTTTAATTCTTTTTTCATTAAATCACCAATGGTAATTTTCTAACTTAAAAATGAATACCAAAAATTCAGGGAATGTTGCATACCTTTTGCACATAAAAAAATTCTTTCAGTGGACACGATCAACTCTAATTTATCCTCTTTAAATCAGTTAGAATTGAAAGCGACCCTCCACGAAGAACAGTTCCACAAATCAACCTCATCTTTCAAGCAAAAAAATATTTTTGTGTCCATTTCCCTCATCAGTGGACCTACTCACCGCTGCTTCAAGCAACCTGCTTGCTCCTATCAAAATGAAACCTCAAGAAACTCAAGAACAAATTCAGCCAAATAGAATATAATGATTATAAAGTTTAAAGAGTCAGTTTCCAAGAGGTAGTTGAGTTTCAGAAAGGCAAACCCTTACACCAAAACCAATAATCTGTAATTGAGAAATTGAGGCATATGCTAGTAAGTAGGGATGATAAAATGTGATAAGGAACTTCTTGGGTCTTGTTACACACACAGAAATCATGTTACATCAACAATATATTCGGTCAGAATATAAAACTAGAGAATAATTACTACCCTACACAAATGGACACCATTCTCTTTTCTTTCTAACTGTAAGGTATCTAATATTCAATCCCAGTTGAAGAATGAGTTATTAACCATAAAGAAAGCCTTTACAGTAAACCTCCCCTTAAAGGTTACCTGTACTCTAGATCATCTTAAAAGAGGACACATTAGAAAATATCTACTGGGGCGCCTGGGTGGCGCAGTCGGTTAAGCGTCCGACTTCAGCCAGGTCACGATCTCGCGGTCCGTGAGTTCGAGCCCCGCGTCAGGCTCTGGGCTGATGGCTCAGAGCCTGGGGCCTGTTTCCGATTCTGTGTCTCCCTCTCTCTCTGCCCCTCCCCCGTTCATGCTCTGTCTCTCTCTGTCCCAAAAATAAATTAAAAACGTTGAAAAAAAAAATTAAAAAAAAAAAAAAGAAAAAAAAAAAGAAAATATCTACTAAGCAATGCTTAAATTAAGCACTGATTCAGGAAGAAAGGAGATTAAAACGTTTTGATCTGCTAAGAACTATGTTTTTCATTGCAGCATTGGTAGTAGAAGCTGGTTTTTTCCCCTCTCAATAAAAGGAACTGGGAACAAATTCACAAGACATAGGCAAATCACAATTTTTTTTTTTTTTTTTTTTTTTTTTTTTGGGACAGAGAGAGACAGAGCATGAACGGGGGAGGGGCAGAGAGAGAGGGAGACACAGAATCGGAAACAGGCTCCAGGCTCCGAGCCATCAGCCCAGAGCCTGACGCGGGGCTCGAACTCACGGACCGTGAGATCGTGACCTGGCTGAAGTCGGACGCTTAACCGACTGCGCCACCCAGGCGCCCCTAATTTTTAATATTGCTTCCTATCCTTCTGAGATCAAATCAGTTTTTTAAAAAGAGTAGGGAGGATCTTATTCCAAGAAAGATTATAATTTCTCACCATTATAGTCACAGTGTAATACTGCACACAGTCTGCAGAAAAATAAAAGTCATTATTATTTCTCCAGTTTAAGGGCCCATACAGAAATTATACCAATTCTTACCCTTTTCAGAAAAAAAAAAACTGTATATAATCAGGAAGCCTTACCATGATCAATAGAAATAGCACACACCATAAGGCAGTCTGTTAGTTTGTCTACCAAATGTATTTTCCCTTTATTCCTAGACACAAAACTAAATGGAATTTTCTAGCCTCCTTTTTATAATGAAGTCATGTGACTGTTTTTCTCCATAGAATATAATGTGATATATGCCTGTTATGGACCTGAGTCTTGGGACCATGACTATACACCCACCATGTTGTCTTTCTCCTTATTATCAGCTGGGATTTACAGAGACTTGGTCTCTGCCATGCAGAGGATGACAGCTCTAGGGGATGACAGGGCAACCAGTGGGGAAAGAACCTGTATCTCTGAATAACCTCATAGAGCAGAGTTGAACCACTCAGTTTGAACTTTTATGTAAAGGAGAAATCATCTCATCTCATTTAACTTACTGAAACATTGTTCTCTTTACTATAGCACCCTACTCTAACTCTAACTAATAGAGACCAATATTTCCTATCCACAGAAGCTATTCAAGAATTACCAGCATGAGTACTTTTCCTCGTTATTTTTTTAAAGTAATCTCAACACCCAAATTGGGGCTCAAACTCATGACCTCAAGATCTTCTTCTTTTTTCTTTTAAATATTTATTTATTTTTGAGAGAGAGAGAAAGAGAGAGAGAGAGAGAGAGAGAGAGAGAGCACAAGATGGGGAGGGGCAGAGAGAGAGAGAAGGAGACACAGAATCCAAGCAAGTTCCAAGGCTCTGAGCTGTCAGCACAGAGCCCGACACGGGGCTCGAATTCACAAACTGTGAGATCATGACCTAAGCCAAAGTCAGACATTTAACCAACTGAGCCACCCACGTGCCCTCCAATTATTCTTGATCAATATAAGCCTGACTAATTGAGAGTGGCAAGGCATTCATATATCTAAATACAAGCAAAAAGGCAACCCCACCAATATAATCCAAATATAGTAATAATACCTAAATTCAGCTATGTATAACCATGTTTCATGATTTGACTTTATATAAAAACTTGGAATTTCTGCATTACTTTAGGGCACAGTCTGGAGACCAATAAAGAAAAGACATATAACAAAGTGATGTTTGATTTTTTTTTTATCATTTAAATAATTTTCAACAACTGCTTGAAAAGTTAATAACCAGTTTAGGCTTCTGTTTTATTTTAGGGTTTATTTGATATACAGGTAAATTATTTCCAACTTAATTTATTATATTTCAGGAAATCCTGAAAAGATCACTTCCCAACTTCCCAAAGTATGTCTTGCTTACTCAAAAATGCCCAGATTTCCTTTAATAGAGTGAAATGTCTAATAAAGGGAAGATAAGATTTGAGATAATCTTCTGAGGAGAAGATAAAACAAATTGAATTTACATCCAGGTATAAATGATTGACTTCAGACGTTCTTCTAAAAATAGTTTTTATTGAGGTGTCTGCTGGCTTGTTTGGTAAAATGAATGACTCTTGATCTCAGGCTTGTAAGTTCAAGCCCCATCTTGGGTGTAGAGATTACTTCAAAATAAAATCTTAAAAAAAAAATTGAAAAGAAAAAGAAAAAAAAGAAAAATAGTTTTTATTGAAAGATAGGGTACATGAAAAGTAGAAAGGAAAGAGGTATGTCTTCAGGTGAAAAGATATAAATCATCTACTTTTCAGTTCCACCTAGAATTGATTGACTCTACTGCAAATAAAGTGATAGTAAAAAGAAAAGAAATCAACAGATGGACCAAATAATCATCCATAGATGGCAGGGACACAGCATTGTTAACAGGAGATGTGCTATATCCACAGGTATGAATCAGTTTTATGTGTTAGCAGTTAACCACCTATTGTGTTTTTTTCTATGATTCATATAAGGAAATCAGTCTCCTCCCTGAAATTCACCCCACTTTCTCACTGATAAAAGAAATCATTTTGTTAAATTGACAGTGATCTACGATCCTTCACATCTCTAAGCCAGCTTCCTCATCTGTAAAATAACAAAATAATACTATGTTATAGACTCATTTTAAGGTTAAAGAAAATTATATCTGTGGAGTGCCAACACAATTCGTACCATTCAGCGGGAATTCAATAATTTTTTGTTTTCTGTTTTCACTCTTTCATTATTATATAAAATGTGAAGTTCCTCAGGTACTTCCTTTGCCTAAGCCAAATACCAGAATCCGGCAAAAAATATTACACAATTACTATGAATGTACTAACCTTACTTTGCCAACTTTTCATTATAATAACAGTTAACATGTGAAGAATGCTTATGATTTTATGCCACAATCTTCAAAAGGTTTTATAGATGCAGAAACTAAAATTCAGATGGGTTAGGAAACTTCTGAAGGTTACACAGCTAATAATTTGAAAAGATGGCATTTTCACTTGGGAAATTGAGTTCTCAAGCCCATACCTTTAATCACTATGTTGTACTGCCTCTCACTTTTGTTTTCATAATACCTGCCTGGACATAACATCACATAGTCTTATTTTCATATTTACTGTCTAACTGTTCTTGAAAATACCCACTCTGACCTGTCTCTTTATAAACGCTCTATTGTACATGGCCTTCTTATAATTTTCATTTCATTTATATTATTGACCTTAATATGTTTTACAAATATTGCCATAGTTAATCTGAGTCAAGTTTCTTTTAAGTATAATGAAAAAGAGATTTAGAAAGTATTAAACATTAGAGCCCAAGGGAAATTTTATTTTTTTAAGTTTTTTAAAATTTATTTATTTTGAGAGAGAGACAGAGAGAACGGGTGGGAGAGGGGCAGAGAGAGGGAGAGGGAGAATCCCTTCATGGAAAGCAGGCTCCATGCTTTCAGCACAGAGCCCAATGTAGGGTTTAAACCCACAAACCATGAGATCATGACCTGAGCCAAAACCAAGAGTCAGATGCTTAACCAACTGAGCCACCCAGGTGCCCCTGAAGGGAATTTTTTAAAAGCTGTCTTGCTTCTAGATTGTGTAGGACTTGTAACCATTCAGAACATATTAAATGGTGAGTGTTTAAATCTCTTAGTGGTTCTACCTAGCCCATTATCTTCCAAAATTAATTATTTAAATTACGCTTTTTTATGGTGATCTCCAAATCTCCTGAATTTAAGTCAGTGTTTTTTTCCAGAAAAATATTGTCTTAATGAACAGTGGCGTTCCTTACCACATAACAAATCAAACAAAAGTAGAAATATACTAGACTTTAATTATAACCTATGACTCATCTTATTTTATTTTAGCATTTTAAAGATTATCACTCCATTATCCTCTGGCGTCCACTGTATTTTTTTAGAAAAAGAATAGCTAATACCCTTATCTTGCCTTCATTAGCTCCTTGCAAAGTAATACATCTTTTTTTTTTCTAGCTGCTTTTTCTTTTTATCTGTAGTGTTCAGAAGTTTTATCCTCATTTGCCAGTTTTGTTTGGTTTTGCATTTATCCTATTTGGACTCTTAGCATTTCTTGCTTTGATATTTTAATCAATGTTGGAAATTTCTGCTGCACCGTCTCTTTATTACTTCCTTCCCATCTTCACTCTGATCATTTCCCTTTAGATCAGATCTTCATTATCAATACGGACTCATTCAACCGCTTTCGAAATTTGCTCCCTGCCTCTAGTCTTTAAATATACCTCCCTCACATACTCATACTACTTTCACAATTAAAACACTCAGTTCCCATAAGATAATGTCTAAAGTCCTCAGTAAATGTATCTATAAGGTCCTCATGATATGATGCCTAGCAATATTTCAGTCATGTGTCCTGCTGTTTAACACTTCAACCTTAAACAACCTGTGACTGTTTGTAGTTTCCTATAAACTCATACTAGGTCTCAGTGATACAGCTCTATTTTTCAACTCCCCTGAGACTCTTCTAAAATAAAAACAAAAATCCATAAAAATAGAATTAATATGTAACCAAGAAGAAGGTAAGAGAACTATGAGCAAATGAGAGAGAGCAACAAATTGCTAGAGGCTGGAAAGTGCAGAATAGAAATTTAACTGAGTGCAGTTAAAAGGTAAGGCCTAGAAAACAAAGTCTTTAAAACAGAAAAGTCAATTGCTAACTGAAAGCATAGGAGGCTTACCTTTTTTTAAAACAAGAAAGATGGGGCGCCTGGGTGGCGCAGTCGGTTAAGCGTCCGACTTCAACCAGGTCACGATCTCGCGGTCCGTGAGTTCGAGCCCCGCGTCAGGCTCTGGGTTGATGGCTCAGAGCCTGGAGCCTGTTTCCGATTCTGTGTCTCCCTCTCTCTCTGCCCCTTCCCCGTTCGTGCTCTGTCTCTCTCTGTCCCAAAAATAAATAAAAAACGTTGAAAAAAAAAATTTAAAAAAAAAAAATAAATAAAATAAAACAAGAAAGAAAAGTCCATTTCTAACCAAAAGTACAGTAGGGCAGAGGGAAGTAAAGTTGTGTAAAAAGTCATGATTCCAATGTGGAAAATATACATCTTTGGCATGATTTTAAGTAAGTGATAGTTAAGAAAAGAGAATCCATTTCATCATAGCACAGTACATGACCCAGCATAGTCATAAAAACATAAATGTACACAATTAATGCAGAAAAAGTGAAAAATTTGTTTGCTGTTTCCTATCAAGTCACAATGATAACAATCTTAACAAAACAAAAATAATAGGGTAGCTGATAAGTGGTGGAGAATGACAAAGGTAAAAAGATGGAGGAAACAGCAGAAGTGATAATATCATCTCTTAACAATGTGTTGGGTCATTATTTATGAACACAAAAGTAACCTGTAGAAGTAATAAAATGATAAGTAACTCTAAAAGACACCAAGGAGGTCTAATCATATAATTTAGTGATACGGAGAAATCACCAAAAGAAATGCAAGCAAAAATATTTAAAAGAGCTTACCCCTAGGAAACCAATTAGCCACTGAATAGAAATGGTTCTGTTTCTTTGATTACAAGATCTTCTAAATCATTTTATTATTGTTACATGTTCTTGTGTTCCACTTATAATTTTTTTCTAAATGTTTTGAAGAGAGAGCTTAGGTGGCATTAGGCTTTCCAGAAAGCCTTCCCTCAGTCTGAAGATCCAAGTGGCTTTCCTGTGTGTTTTCATAGTACCCAACACATACCTCCAATGTGGCACTAATGTTAACATACACCTATGACTATGTGTTCATCTTTTCCACTAGAATCTGAGTTCTTTTGGAGGCGGAATTAAATTTTATTCATCACTCTACCCTCATCACCTCATACATTATCTGGTACACGGTAAGTCATAATTATATGTTCACTCAGTGAATAAACTATCAACTGTGTTGGGTAATCAATTTTTTTAAGGAGGCTCTATACCCAACATGGGACTTGAACACACGAACCCAAGTTCAAGACTCCCATGCTCTACTGACTGAGCCAGCTAGGTGCCCCATATTGGGTAATCTATATTAAAGTCAATATTTCAATTCATTTATGGGAATTAATATAGACACTCATGAGATATTTAATCCTTTCCTTACCTCACTGCATATTTTAACTTTGTAATGACAATGAATGTAATAGAGATGTAAAGCCACATGTTTCCAAACCATCAGTATTTATCAGACACGGCAAGAAAACTTTAATCACAATATAATATTCAAAATTCTCACACCTACAATTTAAAACAAATCAAAAGTTGATTCTAAGTCTAACTGGTTTTAAATCAACTTACCAAGTTCAAAAATGTTAATATCTCTCACTAACTCACAGCATGCTACTATCAGCCTTAATTTTGTATTATTTCATAGAAATGTTGCAATTACAATTTAGTCCACATTGATCAGCAAAAGTTAAAGGGCAAAATTAATTAACGGAAATAGTAAAGGGCAAAAGATTAATATGATGACACATCTAAAATGCTTACAGTAAGAGAGGCACTGTTATTTTGAGATTATCCACATTGATCTGCAAAAGGACAGAAGGAGAAATCTGTGAATAAAGCTGAATTTCAACAAACTAAATTGTATGGTAGCATTTTAAAAATAATTACTAAAAATGACAACCACATTATAGATTTGAAACTTCTGACTAATAGACCCAACAATGACTAATGTATTACAAATAAGCTATGAAGAAAACTCCAAGTTGATGTGTGGATTTATATCAGAACTTCATATAAAACATATGACTAATTTTTTACTACAATGCGTGAAAAGTTTTAGACACCATATAAAGCATGTAATCTATTTTAAGTTGTCAGGATTTTCTGGTGATATTTATTTTGAAAACTTAAGGAGCAGTATAATACCCAAACAATTAATTCAGCATACTTGTAGAATATATGAGGACTTTAGATCAATCAGAGGTAAGTAGTTGATAACAATGAATATTCTTATCTTTTGGGGGGTTTGTGTGACTTAACATAAATCAAATCCAGAAATAAAATCAGAGCACTGAATTTGCTCTTCATATACTTCCATCACTTACATCTCCCTTGCTCTGGGGAATAAATTTCTGAGTTAGACCCAGCAGGTGTTTTGAACTCCATTTCAGATAAAAGGAACATGAAAGAGATTAGAGTGAGAAGCCCTACCTCACACAATTATTAAGTAACAGAATGGATGCTAGGATTTGAATCTTCTGGTATTCAATGGTCTTTCCACTAAATGCTGGTTTCCAGTCCTTGTTCGCTACTAAAACATACGTATCCTATCAGGACTCAATTAAGAGCCATTTTGGAAAATACTGAAACCTGTGATGAGCCATTTTCAACCTAAGTAATTTATTTATTTATTTGTGTGTGTGTGTGTGTAAAAACGTGATTTTATTAAAGCACAGGGAGAGGACCAGTGGGCAGAAAGAGCTGCCCTAAGTAATTTTTAAAGCCTCTCCCACTCCCCTAGCCCAAGAAATGGCTGTGAATAAATGGGAGAAATAGAAGCCTCATATAACACCTACGGCAATAATCTACACCTGCCCAATAAAACAGGAGGGATGGTGAGTTCTAATAGGTTATGAAAGGAGTTTAAGAAACACATTTTTATAAGCTTTATTTAGAAGGCTACCTACAATATCTTTATGTTTAAAATGATCTTTTTGATCAACTTGAAGAAGCACAAATGAAACTCTGTGTGTTATTTTAAAATTTAGCAAGTGTGTGTATGTGTGTGTATCTTTTGGTTGTATTTACTTGACTTGGTTACACTTATATCCCCTTGAAATAATATATTTTACTTTTACCTAGAACATTTTTTCTAACTACATTCTAGGAATATTAGAAAACAAAATTAGTATTTTGAACTAACTGTAAGCTATCTAGCATCTTTGATTCAAGCCATTTAGGTACCTTAAGATCCACATAACCCATGCCACCAAGCAGGCAAACTATGTTTTCTCACCACTGTGGACTTTAATATTAATACCTCACATCCATCAAGGCATTCCAAAATCATAAACACGTAACCCTCATATGGTGAACAGTAACACCAGACGCTCTTCTGCATTCGGAGAATGGTTGATAATAGAAAAATAGGAACCAGTACAGGGAAAGAGTGTTCTTGTTTCCCAGAGTAAAGGTAGCAATTTGATTTAAAAAAAAAAAAAAAGACTTCTGACCCCAAACAATGAAATTTCCTATTGGAAATAAATAGCCCCTTCATTCATGTCAGAAGACAGTTTCAAAAGAACAAGCTATGTAATAATTAAAAAGCAGACAACATGACTCCCTCAGTAGTCAGTACAGACAGTACAGTGTCAGTGACAGCATGAGTTCCACGGTGGAAGAGAAGCAACTATGGAAAGTCAGTGGTTGCTCAAGGTTTAGAGGAGGAAGCAGAGCAGGAGAGCAAATGTGATGGAAAGGCAGCCCGCACACAAAGAAAATCAACACAAAGAAAATAAAAAAAACTACATTGTAAATATGGAGTTCACAGAGAAGTGGGGGGAATAGAGTGAGCATCAAGATTTAATAGTAATCAAATCTTATCCCAGTCCTACAGTACAGAGACCTGGGTTTAACACCTATCTCCACCACCCATGCATGCTCTCAAATTAGTTACACAGCCTCAGTTTTCTCACCTGTAGTCTAAGGTGAAAAATAATCAAAGGAATAATAAAAACATTTACTTTATGGGTGCCATAAGTTTAAAAAGAGATAACAGCACAAAGGCAGCTATTAGCATTATTAATATAGCCAGAAATCATTGGGTCCCTTGTAGCATAATGAGAAATATGATACAAGAAACCCAAAGCAGACAAAACATTGACTTAGCCACCCCTAAGTAGTGGTCGTAGCCATATGGTAGTGGTGGAGAGCATGGACTTAGGAACCAAACTGCCTGACACTCTTACTTACCAGGGAACCTATGGCAAATTCCTTAATCTCTGTGCCTGTTTCCTCATCTGTAGACTAAGAACTATAAAACAACAACAACAATAACAACAAAATGGAATTATCATGGGGGTAGAGTAAATCGGTCTTTTAGAATAGTGACTGGCATTTATTGTCTTGAACAAATAAGTAAAGCATATCAATGCCTTCAAGAAGAGAAATTGGTGATCAAAATTAATGAGTATGTTCTTAGTTGTTATCCTTATTTAGCATACTCCATGAATTTATTTTTAAAGATTCGACACAGTGTGATTTATTTATTTTTAGTATCCTTGCCATTATTTCTGGTAGAACTAAGACCATAATCTATTTCTCCTAAGTATACCAGTATATGTCACTAGCATATAACATAAAATCTTTTTTTAAAAAAATTAAATAAGTAAGTAATTTAAGCAATCTCTACACTCAGCATGGGGCCTGAACTCACAACCTTGAGATCAAGAATTGCATGTTCTTCCAGTGGACCCAGCCAGACACCCTGACCTCTTTTTTATTTTTTATTTTTTGAATTACTATAAATAATTTAAGACAAACCAATAGGTCTTTCATTTTCAAACTGTGCTCTGCTGGAACCTGCCTTAAATCTCCTCCATGATTATAACTGGCCTGCATTATAAGTATCAAAATTCCTCTTACTGTCAAACTGCAGTCTATCAACCCATTGGTGGTTGGTACATCACTTAGAGGGTGCCAACCAGTAAGTTTTTAAATTGAACACAATAACAGAAAGCATCAGAGCGCATCACAAGTAGTAGGGGCATGAGTTCATAAATCTTTTCAGCTGCATAGGTGTGTTTATGTAGATACATGTATTTGTGATCGGGTTCATGATGTAAACTGTGTTTTTTACTATACTGGCCTCATAGAATGAATTTGGAAGTTTTCCTTCCTCTTCTATTTTTTTTTTGGAAAAGTTTGAGAATAGGAATTAATCTTTCCTTAAGTATTCGGTATAATTCATCTGTGAAGCCATCTAGTCCTTTTCTTTATTGGGGAGTTTTTTGATCACTGATTCTATTTCATTGCTGGTAATCAGTCCATTTAAATCTTCTATTTCTTCCAAAACTGATAAGTTATATGTTTCCAGGCATTTATACATTTTTTCCAGGTTGTAGTATATATGTGGTTCTTACTATGGGAATAGCATTCTTTCTAAGAGAGAGAATAATATTAAAAACTTAACCAAACTGGAATTATTTAACCAAAGTGGTTAATGTATGACTCAGTAGGAATGAACCCTTCACGTGCAGTTTTTAACAAAGGAAACCTGAGAGAAGAGGAAATTATGAAGCATAGGTGTTCCCCGTGAAATTGGGAGGGAGACTGATTGGGCAACATGGAACAACCATATGGCAGCAGGGGGTGCTGAGCTGAATTGAGGAAGCCAATGGTCCCAAAGAGAAATACTGACTGGAGTGAATAATAAATTTCAACTTTGTTTTACAACTTTGTCCAGGGATCCTTTCTCCATGCCTACCTGTGTACATCTAGATATAAAGCAAAGATATTAATTCTTGCCCTTTCCTCCCTCATTGGTGTGCCAGTAGATACAGCAACTACGGATATACTCTGAAATCAAAATAAATCACTGTGATGAGTTACCTTTGGCCCACCAGCAGCCAGAGATTATGACCACTTGACCTCCCCCTAACACTTTATATGATACAACATTGAGATCATCGCCAAGCCGGTTTTAAAGAAAGACTAGTCATCTACTAATCTATTCTAAGAATTTACCACAGTACATAGCAGATCATCAATGTGTGCTTTTCACTTTTCTCTCCTCCATCATATACTCTTTTCCCTTCTTACCAGCTTAAATTCCATGACCCATCATTACAATCACTTTTTCTTTATTCTATATACACTTTTCTGGAACCTCTGCAACTAACATGACTGGAAAAAAGCACACAGAATATAAATTAGTCTTATTATATTAAGTCATGAACATGAATCTCAAGTAGGTTCATAGTGCTGCCTAACAATCACGTTACATGTGCCTAGTCAGTTTGCTCTCCGGCTCACATGCAGAAGGATTTCATACCTTATCCTTCCTCCTCACACTTCACGCACTTCCATTATCGTCCTCAGTCTTAGCTGACCTTGCTTCTTAGTTCATTGAGAGAACTGAAGCAATCAAAGGAGAACATCCACAACTTTCTGTACCCATGCGACCCCTCCCATCTTGGGCTCTTGGTCCCATCTCATTTCCCCATTCAAAACCATGGCTTGAGCAAAGCCTTTCCTTTTTCTCCTGTATCATCAAATTCTCTCTCTCTACTGGACCACTTCTATAAACAATTAAACATACTTTTTCTCCCTTTAGAAAAACAAACAAACCAAAAACTCTCTCTTGGATCCATGTTCTCCTAACTAATGCCTCTTCTGTTTCTCTTTTAGCAAAACTGTTCAATAAATTGTATACAGTCTCTCAAATTCTTCTCTTTCCATTCATATTTTTAATGTTTATTTATTTTTGAGAGAGAGAGAAAGAGCAAGAAGGGGGATGACAGAGAGAGAGAGAGAGAGAGAGAGAGAGAGAGAGAGAAGACAGAAAATCCCAAGCAGGCCCCACAATGTCAGTGCAGAGCCCAATGCAGGGCTCAAAGTCACAAACCACAAGATCATGATGACCTGAGCCAAAATCAAGAGTCAGAGGTTTAAGCAACTGAAACACCCAGGCATCCCTTCATTTATTTTTAATCATCACTCAAGAGACTTTCATCTCTACCATTGTAATGAATCTGTTCCCCTCATGGCCACCAATGACCTCCATTTTGCTAAGTCAAACTAATTTTCTGTCTTCATCTTACTGGGCCCACCAGCAGTGTTAATACAGTTGACCACACACACTCCTTTCCTTGGCTTTCAAGTCACTATGTACTCTTGATTTTTGTCTAACCTCAGCTACTGCCTTTTCTCACTCTCTTGTTCATTCCTTTTCTTCTTCCCAACCTCTTAATATTAGAGTCTGCTGAACTCAGTCCTTGGTCTTCTCTATATACTAATTTTTTATATTAAATATAATTTGTCAAATTGGTTTCCATAAAACACCCAGTGCTCATCCCAACAGGTGCCCTCCTCAATGCCCATCACCCACTTTCCCCTCTCCCACACCCCCCATCAACCCTCAGCTTGTTCTCAGTATTTAAGAGTCTCTTATGGTTTGCTTCCCTCCCTCTCTGTGACTTTATTCCCCCCTTCCCCTAACCCATGGTCTTCTGTTAAGTTTCTCAGGATCCACATAAGAGTGAAAACATATGGTATCTGTCTTTCTTTGTATGGCTTCTTTCACTTAGCATAATACCCTCCAGTTCTATCCATGTTGCTACAAATGGCCAGATTTCATTCTTTCTCATTGCCAAGTAGTATTCCATTATATATATAAACCACATCTTCTTTATCCATTTGTCAGTTGATGGACATTTAGGCTCTTTCCATAATTTGGCTATTGTTGAAAGTGCTGCTATAAACATTGGGGTACAGGTTCCCCTATGCATCAGCACTCCTGCATCCTTTGGGTAAATTCATAGCAGTGCTATTGCTGGGTCATAGGGTAGAACTATTTTTAATTTTTTGAGGAGCCTCCACACTGTTTTCCAGAGTGGCTGCACCAGTTTGCATTCCCACCAACAGTGCAAGAGGGTTCCCGTTTCTTCACATCCTTTCCAGCATCTAGTCTCCTGATTTGTTCATTTTAGCCAATCTGACCGGCATGAGATGATATCTCAGTGTGGTTTTGATTTGTATTTCCCTGATGAGGAGTGACATTAAGCATCTTTTCATGTGTCTGTTGGCCATCTGAATGTCTTCTTTAGAAAAGTGTCTCTCATCCAGCCTTACTGGCTTCAAATATCTCCTATTCATGCTACAAACTCACAATTTGTATCTCCATTCCAGACCTAATTCTGAACACTAATTCTGAAGACTCACATATTCAACTTTCATTTGATATTTCCATTTGGATGTCAATTACACATCTTAAACTTAACATAACCAAAAGCAAAAATCTGATGTCATGTCCAAACCTGACGTCCCAAAGCTTCCCCATTCTCAGTAAACAGAAACTCTAGCTTTCCCATTGTTCAAGCCAAAAGTTTTCTAATCGATGTTGGTGCCTTTCTTTCACATCTCACGTTTATCCCATCAGGCAAATCTATAGGCTCTACCTGCAAAATATCTACAAAATTCAATCTTTTTTTTATCACCTTCACTGCTACTGACTTAGTCCAAAAACCCCATGACTCTCACCTGAATTTTTTCAATATCTTCTAACTTGTCTACTGTTTACCACACTGACCCTCCATAGTTTATTCTCAGTAGGGTAGCAGGAGGAATTACTTTAAAGTGTTAGACTATATTATTCATCTGCTGAAAACCCTCCACCATGGTCTAGCCATGCATCAATTTTACTCATATTAAAGTTGAAGTCCTTACAATAACCTACAACAGTCTACATAATACCATGACTTCCATTGTCTCCCATCCATTCAGTGTTTCTTTTCAGCTACACAGACCCTCCCTCCAATCTTGCTGTTATTTAAACATACCACATGCTTTAATTTCATGGTCTTGCAAGGGGTATTCTTTCTGCCTGGAATATACTTTTCCCAGTTACCCACATGGCTCACTCTCTAGATCCCTTGATGTTTGTCCAAACATCACTTTTTATATGATAGGCAAGATCCTAAGAAGTCCCCAAGACTTCTGCCCCCTGGAATATACACACTATATAACTCACTTCCCTTGAGTGTGGGTGGATTTGTGAATATAAAGGAATATCACTCATGATTAAGTTTTTAAGCAGTTGACTGTCAGTTAATCAAGAGTTGTTATTCAGATTATGATATGTGGGCCTGTCCTAACAAGTCTTTTAAAGAAATTGAAGTGTCAAATAGACAGTCTAGCTGGCCTCAAGGAAGACACAAACCACTGTGTTGTGAATAATTGCCCATCAAGGTCACATGCCTATAAAATGCAGGTGGCTTCAAGGAGTTGAGAGTGAATTCAGTCACAAGCTAGCAAGAAAACAGGAACTTCAGTCCTACAACCACCAGGAACTGAATTCTTCCAACAACCTGAATAACTTCGGAAGAAGACCTGAGTTGTAGATGAGGACCATGAGAATGAGAACACAGTCAAAACATTGATTTCAACCTTGTGAGGCTATGAGCCAAGGACCCAGGTAGCTTGTGCCTGAACTCTTGACCTGACCCACAGAAAATACAAAGTAATAAACTTGTGAAATTTTAAGCCACTAAGTTTGTGGTAATTTTTGACAGCAATAGCAATCTAACACAATCAGTGGTTTCTCCTGGCTAATCTACTGAAAATTCTAACCACTCTCTTTAACATTCCTTATGCCCTCTATTCTCCATTACATTTTTCGTGACACCGATTTATTTTGTTTATTGTCTCTCCAAGTGGAATGTAAGCTCCATAAAAGCAAAGTTGTTTAACTGTCTTATTCACCATTTGTTCAACTACAGTTCCTGGCATATAGTAGAAGACATGTATTGAAAAAATGAATAAAATTGTTAGATACATGAACAAAAAGACATAACAGTATTTCCCCCAGAATAATCAAATTAATCATTCATTTAATTTATGAGACTATGTATCCCAAACTTTAGCTAAATTTGAAGTTTAGTTAATACAACATGTTAGTATTCAACTTCCCTCTGGATGTGTATGTTATTTCTTATTATTAAGAACAATGAAAAAATCTTTAAATTCATAAAGTTAACTACTAAAAGCAATAATGCAAATGGCAAATGTTTATTTTGGGCTTACTATTTCCCTGTTACTTGTATAAGTATCTTCTCTATGAATTTAAAATATTTTATCCTCATAAAAACATCATGAGATAGTTACCATTATTATTCTCATTTTACACTTAGTTAAACTAAAGCACAGAAAGGTTTAATCATTCATTCAAGGTCACACACCTAGAAAGTGATGGAATGAGACTCAAAGTATGGCAGTGTAACTTTAGAGCTTGAGTTTTTCAGCCACCATGCATTTAAACTTTGAGGTTTAAACCTCATTACGTTTTGAGCATCTGAATATACATAACATTTATATTTTTCTGTGGCCAAAAGCATAAATAAATTGAAAAGACCAATTAAAAATTGCAAAACATATTTGAGCCAGATGACAAAGGGTTAATAGACTTTCATAGAAAAGCCTTATAAGTTAATAACAAAGGCACTATATTGCAATAAAAAAGACAAAACAGCATAAAAACAGACAAAAGACATAAAGACAACCCATAGAAGAAGCAAAAAAAAATGTGAATAATACTTGAAAAAATTTATTCAACCTTGATGGGAGATTTAAAAAAACACATGAAAACAAGTTTTAAATATTATTCTTTTTCCTCTTAAACTGGCAAAAGTTCACATTTAAAAATGGTTCAATAAGATAGATACTTTCATAGATTGCCAGTGTGAGATACATTAGTGGAACCCTAATGAAGTATAATTGAATAATATGTGGCACTGTCTTTTAAAAACTCATACTGTGAGGGTTGATGGAGGGTGAGGGAGAGGGGAAAGTGGATGACGGGCATTGAGGAGGGCACTTGTTCGGATGAGCACTGGGTGTTGCATGGAAACCATACATAAATGTGACAATAAATTATATTTTTAAAAAAACTCATACTGTGGGATCCAAAAAAATTTATCCCCTAAAAAAACTCTATTAAAAGGAAATAATCAGAGTTGTAGAGACATCTCAAGTCACTTTAATGATGAAAAATTAGAAACAACCTAAATGTGAATCAATGGTTATACTATTCATTGTCAAACCATAAATTATATAAACATGTTAGTCTATAAGTTAATAGTGGTTTTCAAAAATCAAATAGTGATGAGGAAATGCCCATGGTAAAACACTGAATGAAAAAAGTCAGAACACAAAGTATCTTCACAGGATGTTCCAAATTATTTAAATTATACCATATAGTATTGTACCTTTATACACAGGAAAAGTCCTGGTTTTTAAAAATTATGTAAAATGAGGGGCGCCTGGGTGGCTCAGTTGGGTGAGCGTCCGACTTCGGCTAAGGTCATGATCTCGCAGTCCATGAGTTCAGGCCCCGCGTCAGGCTTTGAGCTGACTGCTCAGAGCCTGGAGCCTGTTTTGGATTCTGTGTCTCCCTCTCTCTCTGACCCTCCCCCGTTCATGCTCTGTCTCTCTCTGTCTCAAAAATAAATAAACATTAAAAAAAATTATGTAAAATGATAACTGAAGTCACCACTGGGTTTGTTTCCATAGGTAATTTATACTGATTTTCTTCTTTATAATACACTGGGAAATTTTGTATAGCGAGTCTGTGTTAAGCTAAAATCAGAAGGAAGCAAAACTTGTAAATTTTATAAAATAATTTATTTTAAAATATACATTTCTAACTCACATACAAGGACAGAAGAGACTTTAGATTCTTATAAGCTGCCCTAGTCCACAAGTTGCAGATAATGGCATGTCTGCCTAGTAGAAGACCATACCATAAGACTACACCATAATAACAAGACTAGAAAGTTCAACTCAGAAAGATCCTCCAAGGGAAGGATAAAACTTCTTGCACAACAACCCAGAATCAGTTTTATATTATGAAGCTTTTTTCCAAAACATGGATATTTTTTTTTCTTTTCATACAAACATATTACTTAGAAACCCTGAGATTTCTTACAATTCCTATTAAGAATTAAAGATTTTGGGGGCACCCGGGTGGCTCAGTGGGTTAAGCGCCCGAATCTTGATTTCGACTCAGGTCATGATCTTACAGCTTGTGGGATCGGCCCCCGTCAAGCTCTGTGCTCACAGCTTGGGATTCTCTCTCCCTCTCTCTCTACCCCTCACCCAGCTCATGCTCACTCTTTCCCTCTCTCAAAATAAATAAGTTTTTAAAAAAGAAGAATTCAAGATTTTCCAGCAATTATTTTTTAGATGTCTGAGAACATGCTGAAATTTATAATCGTCATATTACAAAGATTTTTTGATATCATAGTTTTTGGTTCTTTACAATGCTGTAGTCAGTATGCATTTTTACTAGATGTACCTTCCCAAGAAGCTATACCGTCACTATACCTGAATCCATCTCAAAGCAGATAAAGGAGTACCACACTGCATGCAATTATGAGATGTAAACATTTTTTTTTACGTTTATTTATTTTTGAGACAGAGAGAGACAGAGTATGAACGGGGGAGGGTCAGAGAGAGGGAGACACAGAATCTGAAACGGCTCCAGGCTCTGAGCTGTCAGCACAGAGCCTGACACGGGGCTCGAACTCACGGACCACGAGATCATGACCTGAGCCGAAGTCGGCCGCTCAACCGACTGAGCCACCCAGGCGCCCCGAGATGTAAACATTTTAATATCAATGAAGTATGAATGCATCTCACAATTTATGGCATGTCACAGATAATTTGCAGCACTTGTTTTTCTGTCTTTATGATCTATGAAACAATGGTGCACATTACAATGGACAATGTATTCAATTCAATTAAACAAACTAACCCTTCACTTCTTCCATTCAATCACTTCAAATTAATAATGTAAAGCCCTGATTATCTAAACACCAAACTGTCTAAAATTTAAGAACATCTTCTAAGTTCAGAGCTCTTCTCACAAAGATAATAAACTACTTAACTTGACCAAAAAGAATCGGTTTCTAGTGCAAAGAACAAGAAGGACACATACCAGTGTGTTGTTTCATAGAGTCTGGGCAAGGAAAGTACCTATGCAGCTATATAGACATGTTACTTGACCTTTACAAGTTGGCCATGAATGATATAGAAAGGCTATTGATGCCTATGGCCAAAATATTTTGCATGTGTCAGGGCCAGCTCTGGCTTAGACTGCAAATGAACAGCTAAGCTCCATAAGAAATATAAGAGTATGAAACCAACTAAACTTCATATTCAATTAAGAGAGCTACAAGGTGCTTTCCTGACAACGAGTTTATACATCTCTGGCAGACGGCTCAGAACCCGGATGAGGGCTATGGCATTATTCCTGAGGAAGGACAGGCAACTTGTAACCCTGGGTTCCTGATAACACACTCAGAAGCACTCTTCAACCAACACAGCTTTCTTAAAAATTATATTTGTAATTAGGGGTGCCTGGGTGGCTCAGTTGGTTCAGTGTCCAACTTTGGATCAGGTCATGACCTCGCAGTTCGCAAGTTCAAGCCCTGCCTCAGGACCTCTGCTGTCAGAATGGAGCCCACTTCAGATCTTCTGTCCCCTGTCTCTCTGCCCCTCCCCTACTTGTGCTCTCTCTCTGTCTCAAAGATAAATATTTAAAAAATTCTATGTGTAATTAATGTCAATCCTACTTTTTTATTTTGTTTTTGTTTTGTTTTGGTTCCAAACAAACTGTGTTTCACCTGGGACAAACACTTACTTCAAACAGACCGGTAGAGAAGAGAAGACCAGGGGATTGTACTTGCTTCATTGTGATTGATAGTTCTGCCCTATAGGAAAGGACAAACGTATTCCATTTGGCCAGTTGTATCTATTAGAGCTAATCTGTGGGAAAAAAGTAAAATACATAGAAAGAAAACGTAATAAAAACAAAGGGAAAAAGAAAGACTGTAACAGAGCCCATCATCAAGGCCAGCAGTAGCAGGGACTTCCGTGAGAGCTATTACAGGGGGTGACAAGGTGGCAATCACCAGACATTTTAACAGGAGAGAAGACTGTAATGGAATCAAAAGATGAAACATCTTTGCAGCTGAGAGATCCAAACAGTCATCTGCATCAATTATTTTTATAGGCCCATACTATACTCATAGTAAATTTATGAATGAATAAGTGAAAGAAAAACACTGAATATTTGTAGCCTACACAGACCCTATCCAACCTCTGATTATGCCTCTCTTAATCTTAATGCCAGCATTCTTAAATACATGAGATCATTACAGTGTGTTTATGGTAGGAAAGAGATATGGTAATACTATATTTCCTTAAAGAGCATTTTGCTTATTAATTTTTTTTAATGTTTAACTTTCCCAACTAAGAAGTGAGTTCAAGAAAGGCAGAGCATTGTTTTGTGATTTTTCAGAGGTTTTTTTGTCTCCTTTTTTCAATGCTGTATTCTCAGCACCAACAATAATGCCTGGCATATATCATAATATACATAGTGGCTGATAGATGTTTGTGGAATAAATGAAAAGGGTACATATTATTTGGGAGCTTCATAAAATTAATCGTATCATGAAAACATTAAAACAAATATTTCATTTTCCATAAGACTGAGTAATACAGCAAGTTCAGAAATTTACGGCCTAGTCTTCTGCCAGCTGAAGGGTATTTCAGCTTGATAATTAAAGAGAAGGTTTATACTTTCAAGAAGCCCTTCCAAATATGCCAGCACAAATACTTAAAGTCAGATATACTCCTTCACAGCCCATCAGCAAACTCGTAGGATGTGAGGGCATGGACTATAAGTAGACACGGAGGGTCTCGGGTTCTATTTCCCAGGGCTACAAAAGCCGTCTATAGGGTGGTTAATAAAGTTCCCATACCTCCTTTGAAGCCAGGGATGGGATGCACTGAGCACCGACGCAGAAGGCTAGCTAGCTCTTGTGGCTGAGTGCCAGTGGAGGGCAGCAGAGAGCTACTTGAGTGAAAATACCTTCAAGAGGAAGATTTAACAGCTCCCAGCTGAGAACAAGGTCCTTGGCCAGATCTACACCGCACTATTGACCAGGCAGCCCGCTTGGAAAACCCGACCACAGGGTAGCCAGCAAAAATGGAGTTCCCAAATACGTTAACATATGAAGCCAAGAAGCAAAGGAGATGGGCAGGAAACAACGCCAGGATACTGAGGATAATCTGGACTCCAGCTAAGCACAACTCATTGGAGCCATTGATTCAGATAGCAATCTCTCTCCAGAGCTGCTGAAACAGATGATGTCTCGCATTCATTCCGACTCCAAAATCTTACATCCCCAAGATCGTTAACAAGCATCTTTTAAGTACAATATTTTTGCAAAGAAGACCTCTCCTGTAGGAAATAGAAATAATATATTAAGAATATAACATTGTTAGCATTAAGAGGATAAGATCATACGTGAAGGAAGATTAGCAAGCACAGAGTCTCTCTTGTTACAAGCGGTCCCTAGAATCCTCCAAAAGTTGAAACTTCTCACATATGTGTGGCGGAAACTTTGTGAGGCCTAACAAACAGTAGCAGGTTCAATCAGTTACCCGGATCTCACCATGAGGGCCCCCACCCTAAGGACAACCAGGAGTAACATGCACCCCCTCCAAGGCCAGGATTCATGCTCCTTTTCTGTGTATTCCTAGTGATGTGAGTTTAGGTCACCTAGGTAACCTCTCTAGGTCAGTTTCCTCACTTCTTTTTTTTTTTTTTTTTTAATTTTTTTTTCAACGTTTTTTATTTATTTTTGGGACAGAGAGAGACAGAGCATGAACGGGGAAGGGGCAGAGAGAGAGGGAGACACACAGAATTGGAAACAGGCTCCAGGCTCCGAGCCATCAGCCCAGAGCCTGACGCGGGGCTCGAACTCACGGACCGCGAGATCGTGACCTGGCTGAAGTCGGACGCTTAACCGACTGCGCCACCCAGGCGCCCCTCCTCACTTCTATTTTATTTGTTTTTTAGTTTGAGAGAGAGAGAGAACACGCAAACGAGGGGGGGAAGAGAGGCAAGGGAAGAGAGAGAGAGAGAGAGAGAGAGAGAGAGAGAGAGAATCTAAAACAGGCTCCATGCTTAGCAGGAGCCTGACATGGAGCTCAATCCTCGACCCTGGGATCATGACCTGACCTGAAACCAAGAGTTGGCCGCTTAACCGACTGAGCCACCCAGGAGCCCCAGTTTCCTCACCTCTAAAATAAAAAAGAATATCTATCTCTGTTGGGTCTAAAGGAATTCACAGAAGAAAGCAAGCCTTGTTAATTTTATACAAATATGCAGTATTTTTATCGTCAGTCTGAGTAGTAGGAAAAGCAGGAAGATAACCTAGAGAACAACAGAAAAGCATCTAAAAACTAAACCTTTGGCAGATTCAGAATTTTCTTTGTAATGAACCTTGTTCTTTCTATTAATCCAGGTCAGGAGAGTTCCTCCTCACTGGAACTCATGTTAAATGATGAGTGTATTTGCATTATGGAGTAATATTTTCCTCCTGTTCACAGTCTTCTCCTTGTTAAATGTGTATAATGATGTTCCAAGCCAGATACAAGTGGGAGATATTTTACTGCCGCCTCCTGAAGGAATTTATTCATAGGGTCACAGAAGCCGGGAGGAAATGTGGGCTGTTTGCCGCCAGAATACTTTGGCTCTGGTCCCCCTTCCCCCCAAAATTAATAGCAATAATAATCATTAAGGATATGGGAACGTGTTAGAGAAACTCAAATACAGCTGCCTCAGCTTTGTGTTAGTTTAGTCCCATTCCTATGCTGTGATGTTTCTGGATGGACAGCAAGAGAGAGCTGAGTGCATACCAACGCCTGAATGAACATTAACTGGAAAATCTATGAGTTTTGTCGTTTATTTTAATTTTTTTAAGTTTATTTATTTGGAAAGAGAGAGAGAGAGAGAGAGAGAGAGAGAGCAGGGGAGGAACACAGAGAGGGAGAGAGAGAATCCCAAGCAGGATCCGTGCCGTCAGCACAGAGCCTGCTGAGAGGCTCGAACTCACGAACCATGAGATCATGCCCTGAGCTGAAGCCAAGAGTCGGACGCTTAACCGACTGACCCACCCAGGTGCCCCAATTTGTGTCATACTTTTAAATCAAACAATGGAGAAGATGGGAGGGACATGACAAAGAAGATTTCATCAGTTCTTTTAATTCTTACTTCTGATGAGATGCCTAACTGGAAAATTCAGAACTGACACTGAAAGGTCACAAATGACAACAGGGGCAAAAACAGAAAGTCTTCCCGAATGAGGGTTCCTGGTTTATTGACTTATAGCTCTTTGCAGCTATAAGGGACAATGGAGAGTTCAACCTACTCATTTCTATAGGAGGAAACTAAGTTGGGTGACCAGTTCAGATTCTCCAAAGTATTAACAACAAGTCCAGTTATCTTATTAGTTTAAAATACTACATAGCTAAATAGCTAGCATGCCACTCGATGACCAAACCCCATAGTAAAGGCACAGAAATTGTTGTTCAAAAATAAAATGGAATTAAAAAATTGGCCCCCGTTAAAGTTACAAAACATGGATCTCTATATTCCAGTAGTCATTAGCTGCTTTGCTAATATGAAATTAAACACACTTATGCTTCAGTGAGTACGTGCACAAAGTACACCCACACACATGGCCAATTTATAAAGTCATAGGGAATGAGATGAATTCTTCTGTTACCTCTGTTTAAATTGTTAAATGCCAAGAAAATGCTAAAATTGTTATTCTGAAAAGTCCTGGGCCATTGCTAAGTCTCTGCCATTGTTAAGACCTCACCAGTGCCCAGATATTCCGTTTAAGGAGATGGCGTCCATCTGGGAATGGGAATCCCATTTCTTCGAACTTCAAAACATCTTTAGCAAATATGATATAGGCAGAGAATATATGTGGTAACTTAAAGGAGGGGTTATCTTTAATATGTTTCCTGATATTGACTAAACAGCAATCTCGAATCAACTAAATGGTTGGTCCAGACCAAAGGAAATCTCAAGAATTTCTTGCTTTTCCAATTTTACTAAGTATTTATGTATTAATACATTTGATTATAATTTGGAAAATTGGTTAAATAAAGTACACTGCCCAAAAGTATTTTTTAGAACGTCTCCTGACATGGAATTTAAAACATTTTGAAGAATCTTCTTGCAATTGCCCTGTGTGCAGACACCCGAGGTAAACGTCTTTTCCTCTCTATATATTACTACCATAATATAAACTCAGTAAAACATCCTTTGATATCAAGAGAGTAGTGTTTTCCAGACAATCAAGATTAATCAGAAAAACCACAGGTCTCTCTCCTGTGAAAATCCATTCCTCAGTAAACTATCCCACACCTTCATCACTACTATTGAGCGTTATGGTCACTAGATGTCGCTGCTGTCGTTTGAATCAGATTTTCTTCCAGCTTTCCAGAAAAAAAAAAAATCTTATGGTTTTGGGAATTGTTTTTATTGTTGTTGATATTTTGGTAAGTGGATGCTATTTTATATATTAATGAATGCAGATCACTTATGTCTTAGATGAAGAGAGAAAGAACCGGAAAGCTGAAGTAACTTGCCTAAGGTGTAAAACTCTGCTCTCATGTCTATATAGGTTTTTAAAAAGCAAAAATGTTCCCGATGGGAGCCATGAAGACAATAATCTTTTTAAACCAAAACCCAATGAGTAATACTTACTACATATAAAGTTAGTTTTGTTTTATTTTCTCCCCGATGGCCTTCTCCTTGGAAACTTGATACATGTGAATCATGAGAACACATGATTTTCCCAGGCCAGACTTTAAAAGAGTAAGAGAATATGACAAAAGCCATCATCTAGGTTCAGGTGATTCCTTCCTTCAGACAGTCTCCTCCCTAAAGTTATTAAAACTAGACAAACGTCCGTGACACATAAACAATCCTATACAGAGAGCATCTCCAACCCAGCTTTCCAGCCATCAGAAAAGAAAACCAGTATTCTTCAGAAGGCTAGGGCTAAGAAGGATACAGAGGCAGCTGTGAATGCAGTCCTGAGCTGCTTTCACAGACTGAAGTGAGGAGGCAGAACGGAAAGATGAAGGCAAGTTAACTGATGGAGGCAACCCAGTGCCGTGGCTGAAGCATCCATTTATTCCTGTTCCTGAGGGAAAACCAAAAATGTACAACCCCTTGGGTGGGTTGACAGGCAGGAGATAGAGGAGAGGGCTCTCACACTCTCGCTGAAACTTGTTGGACCCCCTTGTTGAGCCCCCAGAGGGGGAGGGAGGAATGGACGTGCCCTGAAAAGAAAAGAAAAAGGAGCCAGCATCGCGACCAGCCTTGGGAAAATCTCCACAGATGAGCATTTTTGTGCGTTAAGTGGCCCGCATTAGCAGCCTAAACACGTAGGGGAAGGCTAACATCGCCTGTTAATATGATGCGGGAGAGCAACGCTAGACCTGGCATTTGAGAGTGGAAGCGCCACTTTTCACCAAAAACCAAAAGAAACATTTCTGAAGGTTTCAGTTCTTGGGGATTGGGTGGAGTGAGTTTTAGGGCGAGCCTCGTTCCCTGGGGCCAGGCATGTACTGGGTGACCAGTTTTAGAGGCTGGTTGTTTTATATAGTGTACACACGCACACACTTATTTCAACTATCTTTAAAAAATAATAACAATGATGATAAAGCGTCTTAGTCCGAGGTTCTGAGGTCGCCTCTGGAAGAGGGGAAAGGAAGAGTCATCCCTGGGATGTCTCCTTTAAGCTCCAGCGTTGGGACTGAGAACAGACGAGGCGGTTCTGAAACTCTGAATAAAAATGGTCACCTCCACCCCTTTCGAGCCGCCTCTTTTCTCTGACACCCAGAGAGACCGGGATAGGGATAACGACAGGAATAGGGATAGGGAGAAGGGATGGGGTGGGGGGCGGGGAGAAGGCGGAAGGCAAAGGTGAGAGAAATCGAGGAAGAAAAAAAAAAGGAGAAGAAAAGGAGGGAAGGGGAAACAGATGAAATTAAACCCAATTGAATTCCAATTATTTATGAGTTTTCTTTCTCCCCCCAAACGAATTAACCTTGCTTGTTCCTTCCCCGCCTTTCTAGCAAACTTTCAGCTTGAACAGTGTTCTGGATACCTTAAAACAAAGCAAAACAAAACTTTGGACGGGTTGGGGGTTAGAAATGCCTGCAAGCCGGCGCGCGGATGTCCACAGTTTGCTTGCTCAATCAACCAGCCGTGGAACTCACGGATCACCCTCGTTACTTTTCTTTCCCTAACCCCTTCGCCCTCCCTTAGCATCTCCTTTCTCCAAGACAGGAGTCGGAAGCAGCCAGGCAAAGACCGGGAGTGAGGTTGGCTTTTTCTGCGCAAGAAGCCGATAGGATCCACCGAGACTAAAATGCGGAAAGGCCCCTAGTCCCTGCGGGCCCAGCCTCAAATTTCCCCGTACACTGTGGAAGTTTCTCGAAACTCCGGGACTCGGTGTCAAGGCCTGGGGTTTCTCCCGGGCTGCTCCCCCCAGGCCACAGGGGTCACCCATCCAAACCTAGTCTCCCCTCTAATGCCTTTACCTCAGCACCTCAAGCAACCCGTTTGGAAAATCAAAGGACCCGTTGGGCTCGAAGAACTGATTAAAGAGAACCAGGATCTCAGATCTTCGTGTTTGGGGGTGCAGGGGAGCGTGGACTGAGGAAAAGTCGGGAAAAACCCCGCGGTAAGCAACTGGCCGAGAGAGGAATCCGGGCTGGTCTCTCCGAGAAAGCCCTAAAAAAGCATTGGCATGTGGTGGTGCCGGCATCAGGCGTTGCTTTAGGAGCCCCGAATTCAGGCTGCTCTAGACGAATTTTGGATAAAAAATGGATTATCGCTCCAGACCCAAATATTCCCTGACCTGTTTCCCAACGCGCTCTGGCGCTTTGCTGGGAGAGCACCGCGCCGCCGGAGACTTGGCGCTTCTGTCAATTGCACGGAGCAATTACTAAGAAAATATTGTGACGATGTTGTAGGGCGGAAGGGGATGTGAGGGGGTGTGGGAGGGGGAGGTAGTTTGGAGAGCGATTTGCAAAGGAATATTAAGTTTGATTCCCGAGGTCACCACGGGAAAACGGGTTGGCGTTGGGTGAGCTGCAGACCTCTTCCTCTAGGTGGCGGATGTTGGTACGCAACCACAGGCGGGTGCTGACTCCAAACACAGGATTAAGCTTCTTGCTGGCTTTAAAAAATAATAATAGTAATAATATAGAGGTGTGGGGCTGTTTTTCCCCCTTTTGGGTATTTATTTATTGTAGGGAAAAGTCATTGATTTTCCTAGGCAAACTGTGTTTCTCCTTCACTTGGTGGAAAATAAAAACTGTTTGAATAAATAAGTTATTTCTGAACATTTTGTTGTCAAAGTGTTAAATGTTCCCGTCATTTTTATTCAAACACTAACATGATTACAGCCAATTATATATTCACCAGTGTTCTTTATTTTAGAGTAATTGTACTTGTCACTAATAAAACAGAGGCATAATGGATCGCTACTGTTCTAGATTTTCAAGCAATTTTGTGTAATTTGATTGAATTATACATCTTATCTGCTACTTTTTTATTTTTATATTTGGGGATCCTATTTTCTTGAAAATTGCAGCTCTATGCTTGTTTTGTTGTTTCTCCAGTAACGTACACTTCGGTAACACTGATAAATAGAAAGAGTCCCTTTGAAATGTCAAAAATCAGCTGTTTCTTTCCCCACCCCTATCCCCACCCCCTCCCTGCACTTCAGCGCGGGGAAGACCTGAACTCTGGCTGCCAGGCAGTCTGAGCCAGTGGGTTCGCTTACCCGAAAAGTCCAACGCCAAGGCAAATTCCCCATTCACCCCAAAGGCAGCCGTCTCCCTGCCTGGAGTCTTTGGGGTTTTGTCTCTTTCCTGTAATGATACTGTTGGGTGTCTGGAGCTTTAAACATGCCAAGACAAGCCGACCATGGGTTCAGTTTATGTGGAATATGTATCAAGGGAAAGAGGAGGCACAGCACAGCCAAAAGATAAACTGTATACATTACTCCAATTACACAACCCCCAAATGTCCAATCTACCCAACCACCCCCCCCCCCCCCCGCAACCCCGACCCAGCCGTAATTGCAATTATCTGTCTACTGGCCTACGTTCTCCTTCGTTTCAGATACACCTAGAGAACTGGGATCGATAGTTTCTTCCTCCTTTTTTTAAAGACAATTTCAATTAAAAAAAATACATTTAAAAGACACAAGCATCCACCCAGTGTTGACATATCTGAACAAACCAAGAAACAAACGTGACAGCAGGCAGACAGGACATAGGATTTTAAGAGACCATCTCTGCAAGTGAAGGAGCAGAGAATGTGCAGTTCTTCTCCCAATAAATCCCTCCAGTTCCTAGGACACGACTCAAACGCCCCGCTAGGAGCTGCAGCTGCGAGAATGAGCCAAAGGCTCTGACAAGTGCCTTGTGTATGACCCAATATTTATCAATAACAACAACAACAACAAAATCAAGTGAAACCAAGGCTGGGGATTTTGAACTGCTTCTAAAGCCCTGGCGTGGATACGCACGTGGGCGAAAAACATCGCGGGAGATGAGTTGGCTCCATTTGTCCGCACTGGGGAGCAATCTTGGGGCAAAATCCAGTGCTAATTGATCCCAACCAGCCACACTATCAGCTGAAAATGTTCAAGGAGACAAAGAATGGAGAGTGTGTGCTAAAGATACCTAAGCATTCTTCGAGTAAATCGCGGTGTGTGATCAATTGCGTGCGCGTGCATATAAACAGGCAAAGGGAACTACTTCTAATTAATGAGAAAAATAATGTTTCGTGTGTGACTCCGGACTTGTTTAAAATCTAGTGTCTCCCATCCTTTGCTCTGTGGTCGGGCTTGCAACTTCCTCCGGGAAAACCCGCGGGCCCAGTTTAGTGTTCCGAGCTGGAGAGCAGACGCTCAGCCCAATTAGGGGCCGTTTCTCTCATCTCCTGGGCTGTTTACTCCAAGGCCAAAGGGTAGGCCGCTTGGGCAGCGATCCCAGCGCAGCGTTGGGTGTCGCCGGCGGCCACCGCGGCAGGAGTTGGGACAGCTTCGGGGCGAGTGCGGCGTCGCTCAGCTCCTAGACAGCGCGCAGCCGCCGCCTGCAAGCTTCACAGGCTGCTCTCCAAAGGAGCTGGGGCTTTTGCAGCGTTTCCGCTGCTTCGTGGCCTCCTCTGTCTTATCGAACAAGTTCGTGCCCCAAGGAGAAAAGAAAAGAGTGAGAGGAAAAAAAAGAAAGAAAAAGGAAAAGAAAGAAAGAAACCTCTTCGCCGTGGCGATTCATAGTTCACACGCTCACGAGGCAAACTTGCCGGCTGGGCTTTTTTCATGAACAGTACTTGATCTCCTTCGTGCCTTAGGACAAACCCAGGAGGAAGATACTGAAATTGGTAAACAAGAATCTAGGATTGTTTTTAAAAGAAAAGTGACCGCCCCCCCCCCCCCCGCACTACTTTTGTTGTAGATTCTGAAACGGGGGGTCTGGTGCGTTTGTTCCCCCTGCTAACGGGAACTTGCTCCTGACGCCATTCTGCGTCTAGCTTACCCTGGCCGCTCCTTTCCTCCCTACGCGCGGCTTCTTCCAAAGGGCAGGAGACAAATAGGGGTACAACTGCCCTCCCCGACTGGGTTCAACATCCCGTACACGTAACTGAATATGCGAATTAACTTCGCCTACACGAACCCTAGTCTTTTAACTCGGATCTGTGCTTTATACAAATAATAGGCTTAAAACCATCAACTGGTCTCTCGCTCTTTTTTTTTTCCGCGTTCACCGTAGCAGATGACCTCTTAGCCCAAAAATACTGATCTCTGGGTGTGCTTCCGGTATGATGTGCAAACACGAGACATCTCGTCTGGAAAGGTAACTGTAAGGGGGGAAAATCCGGAAATGAAACCTAAAAGCAGGTCCTCTAAGCTTGACTGCGCTCGGCAGGCTCCAGCGACAAAGGAGCGCGGGGCAGGCGCGCGGGTGTGCGCTGGGAGGAGCGGTGCGGTGCGCGGGCCCGGGAGCCAGGACTCGGCGACCATCCTCTCCGGGAACTGCCAGGGTAGTACAGCCTCTAGGGGCGTGAGCGGGGGAGGAGGAAGATCCGGACCTTTTGGGAAACGCAGCTCCAATAGATTCTCCACCGCTGTTAGGAGGGGGGAGGAGGAAGATCTTCGGGAACCGCAGTTCGAGAGCGAGGAGGCAGGTGGGTATGAGGTAGGCAGGAAGTCAAAATGGGCTCATTGGTTTGTCCATTTGGGGTTTTAGAAAGGGAGGTGATGTATTGGATTAGCAAATAGTTTGCTTTCTCCCGTTTGACTTTCCCTAGGAGAAGAGGGACTTTGTGATGGGAGGGCTCTCTGCGTGCCTCCTGGCCTGCCCACCCCAGCGCTTGAAGTTTTTCCTCTTCCCTCATTCCTTCACAGACTACTAGTAGGTACGAGTGTGTTTTCTCAAACACACTCCTCACTCTCCAATACGGACTTTGGGCTGTTCAGTGCTCTTCCTGTACCTTTGAGAGTTGCCCATCTAAAACCCGAGACTGAGTAACACCCATCCGTCTTCCCTCACAACGACTGGAGTATGGAGGGCCTTTAGAAGGGTGCTTCAAAATAGAGCAGAGTGGATGCACCACATTCTCGGAAGACTCTACAATACTTCCCAAAGTAGATTATTCAGGCTTCTACGGGAAATCAAACTGAAGCTCCAACTAATTAAGGAGAACAGTGACAGGATAGTTAGGAACTCAGCATTTTGAGGCCTGTAAGTTCTTCTTTCAGCCTGATATATATTTATGAAATCTTTGTTTTTCTCCCTCTTTTGGTGTCCCATTGATGGAAAATCCATTATCTTGTGTGCTGACTTTTGCCCAATCTCAATTCCTCCCTTTTCAGATAGACTCCAGAGTGAAAGCTAAAGACCTCCATCATACTCGTTTACCATCCCCCCTCCAACTCTTTGTCTTTCTCTTTAGCATTTCCTGACCCCTTTGAAGGATGAGCTGTGCCATTTCCTAGGGCAACTAGAGGAGAAAAGGGACCTCTCAGCGGGTTTGCCCAAAAGGTGTGGGATCATTTCTCCCAATTGGATCAGGTCAAGAAATGGAACATGCTTGCCCTCACCTCACACTACCAGGGACTCAACTCCTGAAAAGTGTCTACCCTCGAAGGTCTTGACCAGGCTGGCAAATAATGGGAAACAAGTAAGGGGTAGTGGGCATTTCATATTTATGAAAAATGTGTAGAATATTTGAAAGGTTCAGAGAGACTTTCCAAAAGTCCTTCGACCCTAGGGTGAGACTATTGCATTGTCGATCTCTGTGTCTCGCTCTCCACAGGGTAATATTAGGAAGAAGCTACTCCCGAAGTGTATTTTGTCGCAGATCTCCTGCAGTTCCTTTGGATGAATATGCACTTGCCTTCAGAGAGCCTGAAACCTCTGACGAGTCAAAACAAAAACAAAAACAAAAACAAAACCTGCCTGGGGAGTCCCAGGGGTCTCTGTTCAGGCCTTCTTTTTCTTCCTTTACCTTGGACTTTCTCACTTCCAAAGCTTCGATAGCTTATGCCAGTTTAACATTTCGACTCTCAAATATGAGGCTCTCCCATAGTTTTTTTTTTTTTTTCTCGAGGTTCTCAAGCAAAATTGCCTGTGCCACAATGTTATGATGGAAGGATGCTGAAATGACAGGCCTAGTAGACGCTTGTCTTAATCATCGGCTTCTTAATTTAGTTTTAGTGCAGTGTGTGTGCGCGCGCATGTGTGTGCGCGCGCACGCACACACACAGGCTCGCACACATGTGCGCGCCCCCGGAGGTATTGGGGGTGCGCGCGTGCGTGCTGACAGCAGCCGCTTGACAACCTGCAGCTCCCTAATGAGTGACGAGGCAGGGCTGCTGCAGAAAAGTAACACTTCCCTGGTGTGAAGACCTCTTACTGAGAAGTTTAGTTCACTACTGTTCTCGCAAACCTAATCGTGTAACCTGTAACCAAAACCCACAGAACAAGGATACAAGACGCTAAAGAGTAACTTATAATCACTAAATGTTAGCACCATTACCTGCTGTTAGGAAGCGATTGCAGACCTCGCTCGTCAGTCTCTGGAAATACCTGGATGCCTCTGCACGAGTTCCACTTGTTCCCAAACGTCACGGGGTCAGGGACTCCCTATGCATCTGCAGGAAGAGAGCTTTAGCCAGAGCTTGGTGCCACTCCAAGGACACTCTGTCCAGGGAGCCAAAAGCAAAGTGGATTTTAGGTAAAAATGGCCCTCCCTCCTTTAGCCAGCAGATACTAAGGGGAAAAAAAGAAGTGAAAAAACCGACAGAAAGCGGGGGGGAAGCCCTTAAAGAAGACTTAATGTAACACCGCCAAATGGAAAAACTAAATGTGCTGCTCCCTACTCAGATACAATAGGCTGTGGTGCCTTGGTTATTAATTAAAAGTAGAGATGAAATCATCTAGTTCATACCCCAAGCAAGTCTTCTGTTGGGACTGCTCACTCTTTATGAGGCCTGTCCTCTTTTCGGGGGACGTGGTGGGGTAGGGACTGCAGACAGAGAAAGAAAGATATTTACCCCTGTATATACCAGAAAATTACATTTGCTCTGACTTCTCTTTGATTCATCAACAGTGCACATTTATAGATGTTTGTGTGTGAGAGATCAAGATTAAGCTAATGATGAGAAACTAGTAGAATGATACAGAATTTGTTTTAGATCTCAGACCACTGGATGCCCTCTGTCTTCTGAAAGTAATCACAGAGACTGAGGTGGAAATACAGAATTGGGGCTTCATGTGTTTAGGACCGAGGTCCCGAGGTGGACTTGGGCAGCCCTTCAAATCCAATTTGCACCCAAATTGACCAGTAGGATTTACAAAGCTCCATCCAGGGACTTTCAACTTGCACAATGCTCTGCCCAAGAACCCCCTCCCCCTCCATTTCATCTAGTAGCATTTCTAAAAAGAAGCCATTGCTGAGACAAATGTGGGCTGCTGAGTAAATACTGCATGTTTTGTTGAACAAGCCTACCCCCACACCTATATATTATACAGTACTCTATCTCACCATAAAGTCCAATTAAAATTATTAAAAGAATCATAAAATCACTTCCCCCCAAATTGCAAATGACCTCTGTCATTAGGGAGACTAGATCTTTAGAGTGATTATATTAAACTGTAATCTATTCCTACACAAATATCCTATTTTGAAACTTGCATCCATGCAACCCTTAAAATAATATAACACATTCTTAATTTGCATGCACAATATTTTCCCAGTCAATATCAGCTCATGGCACATAAGACCAGATTACTACAGCTCTCATTAGCAGACCCCAGTTTTTGCTTTTTGAAAGTAAACAAAAGAAAAACTTATTTTCACCTGCTAAATTTTTATGCAAGATTACAAAACAATGCACACTCAGCTTTGACCTAAGAAACACCTTAAAACATTAAAAATTCATCAGTCAGTGCTGGTGTTGTATTCAAGGAATGCCCCTCCAGTTTGCTGCTGAGCTCAGATTTGAATAAAATGTCCAATGTTAACAAACAATACCCACGTTTGGCACTTTGTGTATTAAATTGATCAAACAGATTTTAGGAGGCACAATGCACAATTTGTACAGACCTGATTGAGTTAATATAATATCAGCAAATTTTACATCGAAATGATTCTGTTTCTTTTCTTTGTGTTTAAAACCAGCACAGATTACAAATTTTAATGATCTGAAAATGTTTGGTATACAAAATCATGCTTATTTCAGTATTAGCAAAAACACAAGAAATTTTTCAACACAAACACCCAGCTGTGTCTATTTTAAAAGCAGTTCAATGACAGCTTGCACTTATGAGCATGCAATCAGCTAATTTCGCTTTTTTTTCTTCTGTGTTAATCAACACTTTCCTTCCTGCATATCAGAGTACAAATAGTATAGTTACTCCACATCAGTAAATGTTTACGTAACCTGTCCTTTCCCAAGAATCCGGTTACACCGAATCATTTCACGCTAGACCGACTACGAAAACGTACCGGGCCGTCCACCTCAGAGGGAGCCCTTGTGTGCCATTATAAGTGGTGATGCGAAGGGGGGTTGTGGGGGGAGAAACGGGGAGGAGTAGGTGGAGGAATGGAGTGAGGGAGAGGAATAGATGGAGGAGGGGGGGTGCGAGCAGCAGGAGGGAGGAAGAGGGGAGGAGGGAGGAAAGTGAGTTGAGGAAAAGTAGGAATAACAGGCCTGAGGAGGGGAGTGAAAGGAGAAAAGCAGGCAGAAGGAGTAAGGCTCACAGAGCTCTCCAAACGGTCCACAAAGCCCATTAGCTCACCCGGCTCTAAGAAATTGGAGCTTAGAAGTCAATGTTTGGGGCCATGCCACTACCAACGTTGATAGCTGGGACCCTTGAACTTTCCCACATGTAAATAGAGCTTAAGTAAGGAAATATGTAGAAATAGGGGTGGGATACATATAGAAGGGTAGATGAGGTTAATCCAATGTTCCAGGTTTCTTTTTGGTATTCGTAATAGATATTTAAAAAACCACTAGCTATTTGTCATGGTCTGTTCTTCTCTTCAGAGTTTATTCTCTCTCTCTTCCTCGGGATTTCAAGGTAGGGAGTGGGGTGGGGAGAGTGGAATAACTCCACATTAACCTGAGCATTCTTGTTTTCATCATTTGCATTCTTCGTTTTAGAACTGAACTTTAACAACACACGTAGGCATCGTTTTTTCTTCCTTCCTTTTCTTAAATACTAAATCTGCCAGTTTGAGAGTTTATCAAAGTGAGTAAATGTTTATATTTTATGATTACTTATTTTACAGAGGAGGGGGAAAAGTGCGTCTCATTTATGCTTCTCCTCCACCTCCCTCTTCTGTAGGGCTACATCCTCCGTAAAATGTGGTATGTTTCGTACCCATGTGGGATGAAACAGCCTTTGATCAGTGTGCTCCGCACCAAATTCCAATCCCTGGGAAATGCTGGGCCTTAGCCCTGCCCCTGGCCACGGGATCCTTTTAAAGCCCCCGAATCACAATCTCCCCACTCACTTCAGCCCTCAACCGAACCTTCCCAGTTCTAAAGCCCAAGAAGCTGGGAGTGTGGGACCCACGCACCCAAGGCTTCTAGTTGCCTTCCATCTGCATTCAGGGTGGGAAAGGGCTGGCTTCAGCATGCGGTTATTTCAGCATTAAGGCCCGCACAAATCAAAAGCATTTGAGAAACGGAAAGAAAAAAAGAAAAGAGGGGAGTGAAAACAGGAAGGCTTAAAAAAAAAAAAAGAAACAACGGAAAGAAATAGCCGCCCACCCTTATTTTCCCTCCAATGTCAACAAGCAAAATGAAACATTTCCAGGGTGATCGCTCGCGGCTACTCGCTTCCAATTCGGATTAGAAGCTGAGGAGACGCTGGAGCGGCGGCAAGGAGAAAACGACACCGAGTCACCCAGCGTGTGAGCGACGATCTGGAGCAGGAGAGAAGGGGAAGGAAGAGGCACATAGACATAGCATGTGTTACCTGGTTTATTTCGAGATTGTTTGGTATTGTTTTCTCTCTGAGCACCCCTCATTTCGGAAGGCTATCATAGGCGCCCACCACTGAGCCGCCCCCGCCCGCCGCCGCCGCCGCCGCAGCGCCAGGAGCCCCAGGCCCGGCTTCCCGGCGGCGCCCGAGCTCCGAGCTCGCCGCCGCCCGGCCGCAGGAACCGAGTAAGTAACCCCTATTTGGCCCCGCGCTCGCCAGCGCACTTCCTCCTGCTCAGCCCTCCGTTCCCAAACCTCCTCCAGACCCTCCTCCCCCAAGGTGTAGGGCACCCCCCCTCCCCACGCCAGGGGTGGGCCTTCCCTCCCCAGCCATCCCAAGCCTCGCTGCAGTGTTACCTACAAGGGGCACAGTTTTCCTACGGACTCAGAAATGCCGGAGCCGGGCCTGCAGGGCCGACTCGGGAAAGTGGCGCCTCGCCTCCTCCTCCTCCTCCATTTCCTGCCCTCTCCCTGCATCCTCTCCCTGCACTCCCACTCTTCCCTCCACCACCGCTGCCGCCGCCGCCCCCCGCTTTTAAAAATAACATTGAATACAAACTTTAATCAATAACGACCCATATTGACGCTCAAACGAAAACGACCCAATACAGTGAGAAGGCAGCCGGAAACGGGAGCTATTTGCCCTAAGACGGGGGGGATTTCGGCTGAGCCGACCCGCGGGGTGGAGCGGGTGGAGGGGGCGCCGCCAAGGGCCGCGGCGCAGCGTGCTCCCGGCGGCGTATCCCTACGCGGCTTCGCGCGGCCGCGAGGCCCAGGCCCGCGGCGAGGGGGAGGCGAGCGCCGAGGGGGCGGGAGCCTGCGGGCGGGGCGGGGGTGGGTGGGCCCGGGTCCGCCGATTGGTCGACGGCAGGAGAGACGCTCCCGCACGCCGCCGGCTCTGATTGGCCCAGCGGTAGGAAAGGTTAAACCAAAAATTTTTTTACAGCCCTAGTGTGCGCCTGTAGCTCGGAAAATTAATTGTGGCTATAGCCGCCTCGATCGCTGTCTCCCCAGCCTCGCCGCGGCCGCTCCGGGACGCGCCCGCCCGCCGCCCGGCTCTCCCCCCCTTTGGGCTGCTGCTGCTGCTGCTGTGACTGCTGCTGCGAGAGGAGGAGGAGGAGGAAGCAGCAGAAGGGGGGGGGAGCGGGGGGTGGGGGGGAGACCAAGAAGTAGAGTTGGGAGCGAGGGAGCTTCACCCCCGGGGCGGTGGTTGTTTCTTTTTTTTTTTTTTTTTTTCCTCTTTCTTTCTTTTTTTCTTTTCCTTTTTTTTTTTTTTTTTTTTTCTTCTAATTCCTGAGGGGTGGTTGCTGCTTTTGCTACATGACTTGCCAGCGCCGGAGCCTGCGGTCCAACTGCGCTGCTGCCGAAGCGCTCAGTGCCACCGCCGCCGCCCGCGCCGCCCGCGCCCCGCTCGGCACCCACCGGTCGCAGCCGCCCGCCGCGCCGCTGTCCCGCTCCCGCGCCGCCGCCGCCGCCGTTTCCCCCCCGACGACTGGGTGATGCTGGACATGGGAGATAGGAAAGAGGTGAAAATGATCCCCAAGTCCTCGTTCAGCATCAACAGCCTGGTGCCAGAGGCGGTCCAGAACGACAACCACCACGCGAGCCACGGCCACCACAACAGCCACCACCCCCAGCACCACCACCATCACCACCATCACCACCACCACCCGCCGCCGCCCGCCCCGCAACCGCCGCCGCCGCAGCAGCAGCAGCCGCCGCCGCCGCCGCCGCCCCAGGCACCGCAGCCCCCCCAGGCGCGGGGCGCCCCGGCAGCCGACGACGACAAGGGCCCCCAGCAGCTGCTGCTCCCGCCGCCGCCGCCGCCGCCGCCGCCGGCCGCCGCCCTGGACGGGGCCAAAGCGGACGGGCTGGGCGGCAAGGGCGAGCCGGGCGGCGGGCCCGGGGAGCTGGCGCCCGTCGGGCCGGACGAGAAGGAGAAGGGCGCCGGCGCCGGGGGGGAGGAGAAGAAGGGGGCGGGCGAGGGCGGCAAGGACGGGGAGGGGGGCAAGGAGGGCGAGAAGAAGAACGGCAAGTACGAGAAGCCGCCGTTCAGCTACAACGCGCTCATCATGATGGCCATCCGGCAGAGCCCGGAGAAGCGGCTCACGCTCAACGGCATCTACGAGTTCATCATGAAGAACTTCCCCTACTACCGCGAGAACAAACAGGGCTGGCAGAACTCCATCCGCCACAACCTGTCCCTCAACAAGTGCTTCGTGAAGGTGCCCCGCCACTACGACGACCCGGGCAAGGGCAACTACTGGATGCTGGACCCGTCGAGCGACGACGTGTTCATCGGCGGCACCACGGGCAAGCTGCGGCGCCGCTCCACCACGTCGCGGGCCAAGCTGGCCTTCAAGCGCGGGGCGCGCCTCACCTCCACTGGCCTCACCTTCATGGACCGCGCCGGCTCCCTCTACTGGCCCATGTCGCCCTTCCTGTCCCTGCACCACCCCCGCGCCAGCAGCACTTTGAGTTACAATGGCACCACGTCGGCCTACCCCAGCCACCCCATGCCCTACAGCTCCGTGTTGACTCAGAACTCGCTGGGCAACAACCACTCGTTCTCCACGGCCAACGGCCTGAGCGTGGACCGGCTGGTCAACGGGGAGATCCCGTACGCCACGCACCACCTCACGGCCGCCGCCCTCGCTGCCTCGGTGCCCTGCGGCCTGTCGGTGCCCTGCTCCGGGACCTACTCCCTCAACCCTTGCTCCGTCAACCTGCTCGCGGGCCAGACCAGTTACTTTTTCCCCCACGTCCCGCACCCGTCAATGACTTCGCAGAGCAGCACGTCCATGAGCGCCCGGGCCGCGTCGTCCTCCACATCTCCGCAGGCCCCCTCGACCCTGCCCTGTGAGTCTTTAAGACCCTCTTTGCCAAGTTTCACGACGGGACTGTCCGGGGGACTGTCTGATTATTTCACACATCAAAATCAGGGGTCTTCTTCCAACCCTTTAATACATTAACATCCCTGGGACCAGACTGTAAGTGAACGTTTTACACACATTTGCATTGTAAATGATAATTAAAAAATAAGTCCAGGTATTTTTTATTAAGCCCCCCCCCCCATTTCTGTACGTTTGTTCAGTCTTTAGGATTGTTTATTATTCTAACAAGGTGTGGAGTGTCAGCGAGGTGCAATGTGGGGAGAATACATTGTAGAATATAAGGTTTGGAAGTCAAAATTATAGTAGAATGTGTATCTAAATAGTGACTGCTTTGCCATTTCATTCAAACCTGACAAGTCTATCTCTAAGAGCCGCCAGATTTCCATGTGTGCAGTATTATAAGTTATCATGGATCTTTATGGTGGACGCAGACCTTGAGAACAACCTAAATTATGGGGAGAGTTTTAAAATGTTAAACTGTAATTTGTATTTAAGAAGCATTCGTAGTAAAGGTGCCCAAGAAATTATTTTGGCCATTTATTGTTTTGTCCTTTTCTTTAAAAAACTGTTTTTTTTCTTTTGTTTACTTTTAGACCAAAGATTGGGTTCTAAAATGCACTTGGTATGCTAAGTATTAAAAAACAAAACAAAAAAAAAACAAAAAAAACAAAAAAAAAGGAAAGTTGTTTCAGTTGGCAGCACTGCCCATTCAAATGAATCGGAAGGGGACAAAATTAATGATTGCCTTCAGTTTGTGTTGTGTATATTTTGATGTATGTGGTCACTAACAGGTCACTTTTATTTTTTCTAAATGTAGTGAAATGTTAATACCTATTGTACTTATAGGTAAAACCTTGCAAATATGTAACCTGTGTTGCGCAAATGCCGCATCAATTTGAGTGATTGTTAATGTTGTCTTAAAATTTCTTGATTGTGATACTGTGGTCATATGCCCGTGTTTGTCACTTACAAAAATGTTTACTATGAACACACAGAAATAAAAAATAGGCTAAATTCATATATATCTTGATACTTTTGTCTCTTTTATTAAGTAGAGCTAATTTTTAAAAGACCATTAAAGTTCTAGGGAATTCAAAAGGCTTTTTCAGCCAACTAAAATTTAACTGCTCCTTTCATTTGAACCGAGACTTTAAAAATGAAAATAGTATTTTTTTCCATTGTGGAATCAAATTTTACAAGGAGCAGGCCTATTTAATAAACACTAGCTTTAAAGAAAGTATAGGCTTTGCAGCTGATAATCTTCAAGTTTCTGTAGATATACAGCAAAAAAAGAAAAAAACAACCAATAATTTACTTTTATGTGCATAGCTATTTACCTTGTGTTTATTTTCAAATCAGTTGATAGAATGCTTACTTTTTATATATTTTGTTTCAGGTATCTTGTTTATAGCGTTTGGCAAATTATAAATAAATATATGTATATGGCTAGATAGAAGTAAATATAATGCACACATATGTAATATATATATAGACACACAGAGCCCTTCAGTTCAGGTACAATTTGCGCTATGAATGCTGCAAATATTTTTGTTTAAATATTTGTATTTATACTTTCTAAGTCAGCATTTATTTTTGTGGCTGTTTACCCACAATGAAAGAGTTCTAATAAAGATGTGCTGAAGTTGCAATATAGATTTGCTGAAGTGATCACCTGTTGTAATGACTTGCAGATCAATGTTTATATTTTATTTTTAATTATAACAACTTAAAATTCTAGATGTTCAGAAGACGTAAAATGCCTCTCTCTCCTTTTCTTTCATTTTTACAACATAGAGGTATTTATTTGATTCCCTTTTAAATATGTCTGTATAATTTAATCTAGAGATTTGTTCCTCTTGCTTACAGTCATAATTTTGTTTTAAGTTACAATATACATATGCATGCATATATGCATATATATCAATCTGAAACAAAAATGAAAACATTTTTTGAATTGTTTCAGTATCCCAATTGCTATGACTCCAGAAAATAATTAGAAAACCTAAGTAAAAGATTTAGTAACTAATTGGATCCTGTGGAGAGTCTGTGGAGGACAAGTTGTTCATTTGTTACAATTGTATAGTCTGAAATGTGTTCTGCAGTAATGCAATAAGCTGGCTACTTCTTACAATGGGCCCAATGAAAAATAATCTGTCCCCAAGATGTTATCGGCAAACACTTAGAGAGTTGCTCAGGGAAAAAGAAGAAGAAGGAAAAAAAAAAAAAAAGCCTAGGAGAGAAGCAAGCTGACTCAAATAGATTGAAATAGGAATGCAGAATAGTTAATATTAGGGTATAGGGATGGGTGGGTTGTGGAAGGGAGAGACAGAGGAAGAGAAAAAGAAGAAAGGGAAAGAGGATCTTTAGTGGGGGCGGGAGCATCTCCCACTACCAAAAAGAAAGGAGAAAGAGAGAAATGCTATTTAAGAAAGAAAGTTAAAGTCCAGGAAAATTAAAAGAGCTGGAACCAAATATACACAAATGGGAAATCGACTAAAATAGACCAAGACAGCTAGTTTAATTATCTCCTTAAAGCAGACTGGACATGATTTTATTTTCTTAGTCATGAGAGCAGTTTCACCAGAGGTCCAACTTTCTTGAAATGTAACACTTCTTCAGAATGAAGCATGAAAGAAAATTCCACAAATAAATTGTTTTAGAAACCAAATTTGTGGCTGATATTAAAAATAGTAGAGTCCAAGTGAATGAGGTTAGGCAAGGGAAATCCCCCTTACATATTTGTGAACCAAAACAGCTCGAAGAAAAGCATGTGTTTAGACTGAAAAAGGTGATGATGTATTGTTTGCTTTTACCATGGATTTTATTTGTGGAAGTGAGAATGTACTGGCACAGAAGAAATAGTCTTTGGCCTATCAAAAGTTAAAAAGAAAGTTGAATTCTTCTATTGAGGCAAAGGGACATAGACATAGAAAAGTTCCTCCATGAGTTTTTTTTTTTTTCTGGCCATATTAAATAAGTATACTTTTTTGTGATAAATAAATGTTCATTTGCATGATTGAGAAATAGAATTTCAATGGCAAACTTTTCATTTTGAGGTCAAGCATAAAATTGACTTCTTTGAACTCATAGGAGCTAAGGACTGGAGTGGAAGTTCTATTCGGATACATCTCCAAGTTACATATATAATGGATGTGACTAGAAGAATAGCTTGTTGAATACGCTTACAAGATAGGGAGGGGGATATACAGAGAGAGAAATTTGTGAAGGCCTCCTGAAGCCCAGTATGAACATTTCATTTATCTCCGTCTGTCCTATCATCTCTCAATTTATCTTTTTCAAAAGCATACGGTATTCTAGCATGTCATTTAATAGATTTTTTTTGCAAAAAGTTGGTTGTAATATTGTGTTGATATTTGTTGTCACCAACCTTTGCCAGTTAAAATTGGCTTATGCCAGAAAAACACTTCAAAACTTTTTGAAGATTTTCTTCTTTCAGACTTATAATTATTTTTAATGAGATGAAGGTTGCTCCTTTTGAGATTTTGGAACTGAAAATGATCATAACTTAAAACTCGAAACCCCAAATTGCAGTTTATCTCCAAGTTTCAGATATTTTGCTTGAATTTGTCTGGTATAGAGTTAATACAAATCATTAATATATAAAGCATTGAGAAAAGGATTTAAACTAGAGCAGGGAGAGAATTCTTCCAAATATGTTTCTTCAGCTTGTTACAAAATTGGGAATCAAGTGAACATGAAGTCCAGAACTAGCAAGATTGAGCACAAGTATCTTTATGGCCATGGAAGATTTCGTGTGGTTTATATGACTTGCATAAAATCAAGTGTAGAGAGACAAAAAGAAAATGAGTCATGTAGCATATTGGTATAGTTGTATATATTTAAGTTGGTGGATATTTCACCCAAATAGGTGGATATATCAAATATATTTAGAGCTCTAAATATATAAATGTGGTTTTTAAAAACTGTGTTTCCTCCAACATTGTTGAGGAATTTGTGTTGAAATAATTTTGCTTTTGAGAAACTAATTTTATAAAGAGCTGAAGTGGCTAGTTGTGTTTGGAAGTAAATGCCTGTTGGAGAAATAGGCTAACAAAGGGTGAAGGTGAAGATCATTAGAGGTTTTAGAGCTGGCTGAGACGGGTTGCTGGGGTTGTATAACTGTGCCTGGAGGGCGGGGTTCCTGTACATTCCTACTTCACCAGATAACCTGCCCCCAACACCACTGCAGCTTCTGCCAGACAGATGGAACTCTCCGGCGTGAAAAACTGCGCAGCCATTCCACCAAGCAGGGTAGGTGAAACTTGAATTAAGATTTTCCCCTCTTTTTTTTTTTTCCCCCCTACTTGAAGCCAACTGAGGCCAGATCCTGGAGATATGAAAAGAATAGGGGTCATCTAGATTTTCCTTTCGCGCGTACACACGTCTGCACTCTTCCTAAGAACTACCTACCTGTAAGAGTTCAAAGGCGCTTTCATTCTAGATTTTCTGTTCCGTGTTTTTCTTTTGCGTGTTCTCATTCCAATCATCCCCCTTTCCCTTCCCTCCCTCTAGGGCCTCCCCTCCCCCCAACCACCAGCAGTTGAAATAATCCACCTCTTAGTTTTTGGCCCCCAAACCGACCTTTTCCCCACTCCAGCGGTCAGTTCGCCCAGACCTTGTCCTGAGGATGTAGGCCAAGGTGGCTCCGGGGAATATATGTTGTATTGCTATGTTTGAGTCTCTTTTCTCCCTTCCGATTTCTATTTTTTTTTTCCCCCTTAACCTAAGACTGCCTGGTGTTGGCCGAAGGATGCTGAAGAAAAAGATTTAAGGACTGGGACGCTCTTACCCCAAGACTGGTAAGTGCAAGTGCTTTTCGGAGGGAGGAGAGCTATGCCAGATTGCTTTTGACTAACGCTTAAACCGCGACTTTGAGGTCGGGGGCTAAAGTGCTCCTCCTCTTTTCTTGGAAAAAATTTCCTTAGCGGGCGCGCTATCAACGGAAGTAGCTGAGAGAATGCATGGTTTTTCCACGTCGGCAGAAAGTCACCAAGGATCCCTAAGTAACGAGGATGAAGACGTGGCAAAGAGGGATGAAGAGAAAACGAGACGAATTTATAGGGAGGGGAGGGGTAGTGGGAGCCTGAAATCTGTCCCAAAGTGCAGAGTAGTTCAAATCGTGGAGATAGGATTTCTGAGTCTTGCCGCAGCTTCGAGAATACCCTAACGGACCTTTCTTAACGTTCAAACTCCTAGGTTATTTGTTCTCCCTATTTGAGACAAAGCTCTTTGCTCCAAAGCCAAGGACTTGCCTAATTCTAAAGTTCTTTTTTCTTTTCTTCTTCTTCTTCTCCACCCCCTTCCCCTTGTTTTTTTTTTTTTTTTGGTAGATCGCCCCTCCTCCCCCTATTTTCACACTAACTTTGCCAAGCTCTCCCAGATCTGGCCCTCCGCCCCCAGCTCCTTGGCCTGGGTCAGGCGAGGGTCCCCGCGGGATTTAGCGGAGCTGCTTCAGGTACTGAGCGGCGGGCCGGGGGTGGGAGGCTTCCCCTCCGCCCGTTCGAAGGACGAAGGAAAAGAGCACCGTTCTGGGCTTGACTTGGTCCCTGCTGGGAATATCCCAGTTCCCGGCTTTGGGAATCTCAGGCAAATAATTGATTCTTAATGCACACTTAGGAGACGGCCGCGTAAGCTCGAGAGCCCGGCTGTCCCGAGAGTGCCTGCGAGCGCGCCAGACACAGGTTGGCTTCCTTCGCCGCGAATCCGGGGCCCTGGCCGCGGCTTCCTACTTGTCTTCCCCGCGCCTCCGGGACCCCCGGCTGAAGTCGGAGAAGGGCGCGGTGGCGGGAGTACAAGCAGTCGCGGCAGGGACCCAGCGGTGTGGTCGTCTCGGGCTTTGGAATCGAGAAGCAAAGCGCTCTAGGCTGCTGAGTCCGGGCGGCGCTGGCGGTCGGTAGCCGGGGAGGAGAGGCGCTTCGGGGAGTGGCGGCGGCCGCGATTCCGGCGGAGGGGAAGCCCGACGCTGAGCGGGGAGCAACAAGGTGAGGGCGCTCTTGCCCAGGACAAGGAGAGCTGGGAGTCTGGTAGCTCACACAGGCTGGTGCCAGGGAAATCGACTCCACAGCCTTGGCTGGCGCGCTTCCCCACCTTTTCTCTCTTTATTCTTGTCCCTCCCTCCCCACCCCCTTTCCCCCTCAAAGTTGTTTCTTTTTGTTTACCTGGTGCGGTTTCAGATCTCAGCACGTATCTGCTAGTTGATAAAACTGTTTTCTTTGTAATAGACATCTTTTCTCTTCTCCACTCCCTACTCCTCTTCTATTTCGCTTTCTACCCCATTTTCCCTTCTGTCCAAGCCTGCGGTCCAAGGTGAAGGGTTCTTAAAGGAAAAGAGCTAGCCTGGGGATAGGAGTTCCCGTAACACTAAGGGTGGTCCTGGGTTGGAGAGAGGGAGGCAGCCGTTTGGGTGGACAGAGGGCATCCCAAGTGTGCGGAAGATTCTCTGGCAGTGATCTTCAGCCTTGGAAAGAGGACGGGAAGAAAAGGACAGGCAGAATAGAGCTCGTTCACTTGCGACTGCCCCCCAAACCCGTAAGAAGACTCAATTTCGGTGCTTTAACGCCATCCTCACCTGGCCCTCTGTCAAAACTTGAGGTAGGCAGAAATCTCGAAACTATTGTGATCAGAAAAGGCATTTAAAATAATATCAAATAACTCTCAAAATTATGGCTGTGGGGGTGGGAGGGGAGCTAAAACGTCCCACGACCTTTGGGGGGTCTGCTGCTTAACACCTACAGTCCTCTCCCCGGTCTTTGGCCTCGCAGAAAAGCTGCACGGGAGGAAAGCACTTTGCACAGTGCGAGATTTGGAGATTTGTATCCGAATGAAAGAAAGTGTTCCGTTGCCAGACGTGTTTGGGTATTCATTTTCGCCTTAGGTTGAATTTTCCTACACGGCTAGCACTCCCTGAATTGGGGTTGTCTTCTTCAGTTTTATTTCCTCCCGCCCCCCCCCCGCCCCCGCCCCCCGTTCTGCTCCCCGTAGTGTCTCATTCTTTGAATCAGAATAGGTTTAAGGTGCAAACCTATCTTACTCCACGTCCGGTCAGTCCGTCAGTCCGTATGGCAAGACGTTGTTGATTTCATTGATTGGGCAGAAGGACCAAAAACTGTAGTGGAGTTAGAGAGAGTTGTTTCTCAGCCCTTTCATTTTCTCACTGCTCTGAAATTTAATGACCTGATCATTGTTGTTTGAAGTTAAATTATCTGTTAAATTAGCCCTAAACAATAACTGATGATATTTTCCTTTTGGGTCTGGTTGCCCCTGGATGGGAAGGAGAGGAGTCAGAGAATCCTTGATCACATAGTAATATAATCAACACCCATATTTTGGTGCTATTATGTAAGAAAAATCACTTTCAAAGAAGCTGAATTTCATAACTAAGAAATTCTTTTAAAGGCCTGTGCTCTAGAAGGGCAACACTAATTCAAGAATGAATGTAAATAAGCATCTTTGTTGATTAAGAGAAAAATATGAACGCCGTATTTTCATTACTCTATAGAACCTAAATACTCAAAATCATCATACACTGGTTCTTGCTAATCTAAATGAATTCTGCCCTCCAAGGATAAATAGTCTCAAAAAGGAAATTTAGCGTTAAGCAAAATCTGAGCCATTCTAGATGTGAATTTCTAGAAATCCAAGGCATATTTATTTCTTTGAGTCAGACACTGTTTTGCAATCATTGTATAAAACAATTTTGGAATAACGCAGATGCTTTTTCCCCTTTCTTGTTTCAGATTGCTTATATATACAGGCATAGGTGTGAGAGCCTCAGAGTATATTGAGGAAATTAAATTTTTCTTATTTGTCTTAACAAAAGGCCCAAAGAATCTTTAAACCCAAAAGTATCACAGTAGTTAGAAAAATAAGCACTTTTAAAATAATAAGCACTACTATGTTTTGCCTATTAAAATGTGCTGAATGAATAACAAGAGGCTATTATAAAGGTTGAAAAATGCAGAGCAAGAACAAGGAAGTAATTTTATTATTCGATACTTTTATCATTAATAATGTAGTTTTAAAGTGTGACCGAGCCTTCTTAGAGAAAGTGGAGTACTTCTTCCACACCTTCAGAAATACTCGTACTCTAGATGGAATAAAGTAGAATCTGATAGAACTGGCAGCAGGACTTGTTTATTTATTTATTTATTTTTTTCCAGGAGTAGTAATAGTAGTAGCAATAGTAAGAGTAGTAGAGTTGAGAATTTTACTTTTAATTATACGTTGCAAGCTCTGGTTGCAGGTTGGAAGGCTAAAATCGATCATTCCTACATCGATAGTGTTGTCTATGACTGCATTGATTTGTGTTTATTTATGCAGAGATTTTCAGTTATTTACCTACATATTTCAGCATCTGCCTCTTGATTACTTTTGCAGGTTGGTTTTAATGAAACAGCTTACCTAGGAAACACATTTGACAGATCGATTTTAAGCAAACTTCATAGTGAATTATGGCAACCCAAAGAGTTTACAAAATTTCTTATGCGTACTTGCTTTTTAGCGATGAGAAACCTGTTTCTGATTAAAACCTCACGCTACCAGAACACGTCCATTCTCCTCCCCTCTTCACATATTGTATTGATATCTTTCAGTAAAATGGAAAAACAGATGATTTTATGATGTCAGATATGATAGAGTGAAACCGATGAATGAGCCTCGTCTTTCTTCTGTTGGCACGACTCGGTTTTTCTCATAACAATAAGGTGGCCGCTGGGTTTACTAAGGATGTAGATGAAAAATCAAGGAGCAGCGGGATTTGAATAAAGAAATGGTATTGTTTAAAAATATCTATTAACTTTAAGTTATTGGAGGGGCTTACTCATGATATTCCAGAGTTCTTCGGTATATATTAAATGCATATATACACTCATATGTTCTATCATTTAGTGTATATGTGTGATTATACCTTAGGAATATAGGCATTTCTCTTGAACTAATAGCTCACATGTGATTGTTATATATCACGTCTCATTTGAGCAAATGCAACAACTAAAGATCACGGGTGGGGTGTGTGTTTTGTAGGTACAAGACAATTGTGGGAGATTGAGATGCATTCGTGTTTGTTCTTATTCTCATCAACACAAAATGTTGAAAGATGACTTGGAAATTGGGGGGGGGGGGAGTAGCCTTATTTATCCAGGGCTATTTACTCCTCACTTTATAGGATTTTGCTTGCAATTTGGACAACCAATCTTCTTCTGGTAATTTGGAATACACCTACCAAATATGGTTAACAGTCATATTATTCGTTTCTTGCCCCCCCCCAACTCCTGCCACCCCCTCCAGTATTTGAGAGGAATATAAAGAGTAAAAGTAACCGAGTTCTTTCTTGAGAACGAAAGGGCCTTGGGAGATGGAAAGGGATTTAATCTCTTCACCCTGGCGAATTTTCCTGAAACTACTTTTCTGTAGCTTCCGCGATGTGAGAGGTGGAGCCTGGCAGTCCAGCGGCTGCAGGCAGAAGGTGGGCGAGCCTGGGGACCTCAAGCTTTGCAGAAGGTTGAAAGGAGGAGTGGAAAGAGAGATTTGAGTTTGTTTATTTGGTTTATTTTATGTTTCTGTCCTGTGCCAAGCCCTTGAAGTTAACACGGCGACATAGCCTTTTTAAGACCAAGCACTCTTGGCATTCTTTCGAGATTGAGATTCCAGAGCATCGGATGAACAGGACTTATAGCTAAGGCGTGCTCACCCACCCCTCCCTCCGTCTTTTTACGCACGCACCAGCTCGTCCTCACGTGCACGGGGTAGTGGACAGTGTTGACTTGAATTGCTCTCGCTTGCTCCAAGCCTTTCCTGTGAATGAACCCGAAAACACTCGACAGGTCGTGAATAATCGTTTTAATGAGTGTGCAAAGCGTGCGACGGAGTGCACCGAGCTGTCGGGTTAAACAAACAACTTGTACCCTGACCAAATCCGATTGTTAAAGTGCAAAGTGATGTCAGTACCATTTCCACTGCCCTTCGGAAAACCACAGATCTGACACGCGGGAGTCCAATTTTCCCCATTAAAGACAAATAACAATATTTTCCAACCGTGTATGTGATCTTCTTTAATATTAATCTGAGCCAAAGGAAACCTCATTTGAGAGTCAGAGAAGCAGTCCTGTCATTGCTTCAGAAACAAACCAAAAGGGGAAAGGAAGAAGAAATCAGAACAAATAGAAAAAGTCTGAGGGAGGATTTCTTTTTGATAGCTCACATGTCATTGCTGATCAATACTGTAAAAAACCTTACATATATAAAAAACTTTATAGCTCACTACAGGCATATTTCAAATTAACTGTTATCTAACCAAGTGGGATTGGTAATTTGGTTCTGTACTAAGACTGCATCTCTGAACCTGTGAAAACTTTTTCTATTGAATATTTAACTAAAATATTTGCTGTTTATATATTGGCCTGTGAGAGAATGAAGGGATAAGTAGTTTCCACATTTATGCTCTCAAGGAAAACAGTTTGGAGGAAAGTAATGGGAAAGGAACCCTGATGGGCCACCATCTAAAACAATAACAAAAAGCACAAGTGAGCTCTTGAGGGATCACACACTCTTCCCTTTCTTTGCACCACTGCACTGGGGAAATATTTTTGTTTCTTTCCCATCCAGTTAAAAGAACTACTTGGAATCAGCCACACGTTCTCCTTTCCTTGTTCATTCTTTTATCTTCTTTCACAATTCCAAACCCCCAATACTACGTGAAGAGTACAAAAGATGTGAAAGAAATCCCTTTTACATATCCTCTCTAAAAATTTTGTGAAGAGAAATGTGTAAAATGCTTCCCCTGACAGCCCCTGGTATACATCCAGAAGTCAAACAAAATGGCCAAGATGCTTGGAGATCAGTGTATTAGTTCCAAATAACCAGCTTCTTTAACTCGGTAACAATATAGGAAGATTAAGGTTTGTATTTTCATTGGATTAAGTATTATAGCGTATGTATTCTTCCTTATTAAAGACTGAAAATATATCATGTCCTACAGTCTGAAAGGTTATGTGTCCTCAGAATTGTAATCGGCTTGTAGAAATGAAATATTAGGGATATGGTACGCTTGAGGATGGAAATTCAGCAGCACCCGCTCACTTAACTCCCGCTAGTCATGTTGTCATCTACATACCTTTCTTTCTGACCACCTACTTCACATGTGAATATGTTAATATACAACTGACGGCAATTAAATGAAAGAATCCACCTAAAACATGTGCCTGAGGTGTTGGATGGAGTAAGCAATTTCTATAGAAGTTATTGTAGTTTTGTCCATTATAGTTGCTAGTTTTTATATACCTGTGTTAATTTCACACCAGTTGGATAAAATAGAAGGTATTTCCATCATCAAAACTTGGAAAAGACAGCCAGTAGTTTAGGACAGTGTTTTTGTTGATTTTGACCGTTATCTAGTGAATGTCTGTTTCCGAAAAATCAATTCAGAATGTCCTTTATTTTCTAGGAAATTTGACAAAAAATGACTATCAAAAACTAGGGGCTTGCATTTTTTATTGTTTTAAATATTTCTGGGCACACAACAGACTGTGCAGTTATTACCTAAACAGATTTCTTCTCTGTGGGCTGACTGAGTTGAGGAATTTTAGGAGTCACTGAAAGAGCCACATCCATTTCTGTTTTAAATGCACAAACAGTGAAGCTAGAGGGTGCGTCTGTTTTTGTGTGTATATATGTAGTTAAAGAACTACACTATCAAAACATTAATTATATTTGAAAGAGAGCAGAGAGCTTGTTGTGGAGAGAATTGCATTATTGAATTTATATTCCATGGAATCTGTCTGTGGAGAGGGCTGAAATTGTATACCTGTCTTATATGATGCACCCTCTTCAGTGAGGTGCATAACAAGAGCAAAGAGAGGCAAACTTGGAGGGGAGTGAGCTTAGGCATTTGGATGGTCCTCAGCAAGGAAATCCACGTGCAAATGCAAATCACATGAAGAATAAGCATGGGGTCTTTGTTCTCTGTCAACAAAAGCAAATATAGTATTTTTCCTCTATCAAGCAAATCACAGAATGATCTGAGCTGGATTTGGAGGAGGGGGGAGAGGTTGAGTGACTAAGAATATTTCAATTATCATATTTCTGATCCCCAAGTCCTGTTTATTTCACAGCTGCCAAATTTTATATCCAAAATTTAGCTTCTCTTCCTCCCAAATCCTACATTGCTATGAATCATCCCTGATCATTTTTAGTTTTTTGGCTTAATTACCAGTTTTCAGCTTTAAATTACCAATAAACTAATTAATCTGACTAATCTTTCTAAACTTCTGTTGAATAGTATAATAGCTGCAACAACAACAAAAATAAAATAACATACACTGCAGCAATAATGACAGAAATAAAATGTTAATAATAATAAGGCAAACGATAATAGCAGAAACAATTTTAAAATAATCTCTCTGGTCGACAGCATGAAGATGGAATCCATTTCAGTCTGAAATGTGTTTCATGGCTGCAGTCGGGCATTCCTCTGATTTCTTGTTTCACTGGTTAGATGGACGATCCATTCCGGCCCAACTCAAGTATTCTAATAAAGACTCCCTTGGTCTAATATGGTAGGTCTTTTTAATAGCTCTAAGTACTTTCGTACCCATTCCTCCTCGTTCCTATAGGCAGGTCTCCCTTGGACACCATTCCCAAGCAAATCAGTCGGGGATGGAGACTGGGAACAGAGGCAGACATGTGAAGGGATTCTTGGGTAGAAAGACCTGGTGCCTCCTGGCTGGAGTTAAGCTGAGAAATGGGCAAGTTGTCATATTGGGGAATCATGTTTACAGAGCTGAGGAGTTTGAGAAGGACAAAGTGAGTCTAAGGAGAACACTGGCCCTGAGGAACTCAGCCCAAAGGGCAAGACACAAAAATTAGGAATTAGGTCCCCCCTGATGAACTCTTTTGACTCCTTGGGGCTGAAGGGACAGAAAGGGGACAATAAAGTGAGGGGGGTAGAAGTGAAAGGAGACCAGGTTGAAGATGTTAGTAACCAGTGGTTATCGGGCTAGCAAACTAAGCCTGTCTCCCACGGAGGAGGTAGGTACAGGTGCTTTTGCCAACTGTAAACCTGCCAAGGTTCACCGTTCAACGGGCAAGAACAGCTACCACCAGTTCCCGAGTCTAGGCTGTAAAGAATCTGCCAGTGAGTTTGTACCTTCAGGAATCTAACTCTCCTCTCAGCCAAATGTTCTCCCTGTCTCCTAAGTCCCAGTTGCTCCCCCAGCCTCAAGAAAAAGGAAATGAAAGGAAAAAAAAAATCGGGTGTGGAGGGAATGAGACTTAGTGTTTGTCAGGCAGATGTTGGGGTTAAAGCAGGTTGTTTGATAATTGCCTTCATTCGTGGAGGGGAAAGAAAGCTGGTTAGGAGATGAAGGGTGGGTTATAGGACAGGAAAGCAGAGACTGAGAGAGAAATTCCTTAGCAGCCCAGCAGCTAAGGCCAAATGGAAACAGATCTCAGTTACAGAAGAACAGTTTGGGAGCAAGGAGGGGTGGTGGTTCAATGTTTTTGCTTTGTTCTGTTTCCCTGCAAATTAACGTAGCCCTGAAAATGTATGAGAGAACAAGATCTGCATGCCTTGTTAAAAAAAAAAAAAAAAACATTACAAAAGAAAAGCATAACTGTCAATCGCCAGTTTTGTCCTCTAGAAAACTTTTTTTCTTTAGTTACTGTCTTCAACCTGACGTATATGCACAGTTCATAACTAAACCGAACGGTAGTTGAAGAAAGTGAGGGGACAGCAAAGAAGGGCCGGCTTCCCTGCTGGGAGTACCCTGTGCATCTATCTCCTCACCCTTCACAGCAGGGAGGCTGAACAATCCCTTTCCGTGTCTGTCTGGTCTTGTCATTTTAAAAAGTATGAAAATATTCCGGGTCACGAGAATACCGTGTCACTAAAAATCGGCAATGAAGGAGGGGCTTTCATTTCTAGGGATAAATTCACTGGGGTGATGCTTACTCTGCAACGGGAGTAAGGCGACTTTGGCTGTGTATCGCTCTGCTCTTCAGTGGTACCCCAGGCTTTCTCCGTGCACTAATCAGAACCAATAACTGCTAAGTTCACTCCAACTCTTCCGGAAGTACAGCTCTGCAACTGGAAATCAAACTGGAGTTTTCCATAGAAAATCCAATTCTAATTCAAGTCATATTTTAAGGAAAATAGTCTCAGTTACTGGGATTTTTATTTAAATTTTTCCTGTGATTCAGAGACAAGTGTTATTTGCTTCAGTAAGAAAATTAAAAGAAATCAATATTTCAGGGAAAAGGCCCTCAATCCTGTTGTATACATCCCCAAAGTATGGCTTTTAAGAATTTATTTTCAAACACTCTGGTTTTCCTTGTATATAACTGAGAGCCTCTGAGTCATTGGAGACATGCCTAACTAAAAGAAACTAAGTTAATACTTTTAAAATGGGAATATCTGAAAGTAAAAATACAATAAAAGCAGTTATTTTACAGAGTGGTAAAAGTCATGCAGACATTTGCATGCACTCACTTTATGCACTTACTTAACAAAATTAATAGGCTTCCATATTCCAATATCTTGAAAACTCTTTAACCAACATAAACCATATATTTAAATGCATATACATTTATATATATACGTTATATATACCATGTTGCGTGTAGTTCAAATATGTATGTTCATTTTTTATAAAAACTAAGAGCTAAACAACTATTAGCATTTATAACTTCTTGACCACCAATAGTTGGGTTTTTATGATCTGTAAACAATGAAGGAAAGCCAGAACCACTGCATTCTGCTTAGACTGTATTAAGAAGCAAATAAAGGTTTCTTTCTGTCTAGGAGTGTACAAGAATAAGGAATTTAGGGATGAATGGAATTACGATCTATATAGGGTTTCAATAAACCAAGATGTAGTCATTTCCTCCTTTAAACATTAACATCCTACTATTAAAAGAAATATATACAGTTTCGAAGATAGGAGAGGTAAGCCCAAGTCAACTGATGATATTTTGAAAGGAATGGTTTCAAATGATGCTAACAGGTTTTGGTTTTTGTTTTTTTTTTCCCAACAAAGAACTTTTCAAGGCAGATACAGCCAGATCTGTTGCACCAGTGGCAAAGCAAATATTTTAGAAATGGGCTGTGGGGGGATTTAATGGACTGACACACTTTGAATATTTATGAAGAGTAATATTCCTTTGAAGAGGGTTGTGATTGTCTATCATGCTCCTTATAAATGGAGAGAAACAAGAGAGGGAGGTTTGGGGGAGGACACGTTCAAGCATCCTGACTATTGCTAATGGTGAAAGGATATATGACCTGTGTAGAACAGGAAAGGATTCCATGCCCTAAGAGAAGCTGCAAAAGTCTATTGGTCCTATCACGTTTAGTCTCTTTCGGGTACACACTTCAAAAACATATCCTTTCCACTAGGTTCTCATCTGCAGTTATGGCTCACAGACAGCAGCCAGTTTGTATTAAAGTGTAGTCCAATGCATCAATCCAGTTTTGAAAAGAAAACAACAGACAGGAAAAATAAAGGTACAGTCTTATCAATGAAATTCTCATTGACAGTTGCAGAACAAGGAAGAGGGAGGATTCAAAACGGGGTGGTGGGAGGAGAGCAGTACTCTTTAGGTGAGTTTTGGGAAGATGCTAAGTAAAATGCTGTTCAGAAATTGGGATTAATCGAGCAGTTTAAATACAAATCTGCCGGAAATCATGCTCTGTGCGAATGAAAATGAAGGAATTTATGCATATTCTAATTTTCCCTCTTTGGCTGCTATTTTGGAGGAAGAGACTTCTTTTGCTGATGGTGGGACTTTTTTGTTCCGCACAGGAAATGTGTAAATGAACACAAATGTTATTTTTTTTTCTCCTTTCCATTTCTCTCCTCCATCCCTCCTCCCCCTTTCAACAACCATAACTTGTTAAGGTCCTCTCGGTTCTGTAGCCACAGATCCCAGAGTTTCTCCCCATTCCAGGATGTTAGGGTGCAAGAAGTGCAGGGGAGGGGGAGTTAGGGCTTCCCTGGGCCCCTAGACCTTTGGAAATTAACTTAAGAGCTTCCATTCCACCTTTGGACGTTCAAAGACAGTAGAGAGTGAGGAGTCGTGCGTTTAATGTGATGAAAATTCATCTCAAAAGCTATTTCCTCTCACGACTGAATTCTCAGTGAAACTGGGTTGAGGAGAGCTTAAAAGCGATCTTATAAATCAAGTTGTGAAGATCGGTTGACCTTCAGCGCCAAGTCGAAACATTTTCCCTCTCCGGCCTTTGGGAACAAACAGTGCTGGTGCATTCCAATTATATTAAGACCAGCAAGAAACTCCCTGGCCAGCCTATTCTGATGTTAGTCGCCTAATGCTGAGATGAAGTCAAGTGGAACGCTGCGGTCGTTGTGTGGAATGTATAAGGGACTTCTGAGATGGTTCAACGAACCGCGTGGGGTGCAGGTAGGGGCGGGGGCGATTCGGTCCAAGGGGAGAGAAAGAGGGAGAGGGAGAGCTAGAGAGAGAGAGGAAACGACAGGTGCGGTCTTTCCTCCGGCTCCCGCAGTGGCAGGCCACGCTGAGAGCTTCAGAATCCATTCGGGGACCGGGTGGGTGGGTGGGGGGTGACATACTGAGACTCATTTCCACCTTCTTTTCTACCCTCTGAATAAAACTCCTGGAGCCAACGTCATTCTTAACAATTTAATTTGAAAAGAGCCCCGTGGGGCACTCACTCCCCACTCCCCCCCGCCCCAGGCTCCCTCAGCCGCCCGCACGGCGCCGCCCGAGCCCAGACGTCCGCGGAGCCGGAGCGCTTCGGGCCGGGTCACCTCCAGCCCCGCGGCTCCCGGCCCGGGCCTCGGAGAAGGAGGGCGGCGAGAACGAAGCCCCTCCCCTTCCCCCCTCCCCCGCATCTTCAGGGCCCCCGTCGGAGCCCCGGTGCCCCAGAGTGCCCGCTTTTCAACCGCCCGTCCGCCGGGACCGCGTCCCGCCTCCCACTCCAGGCTTCCGCTCTCAGGAAGGGGGCGCCGCTCGGCAAGCGCCAGGCAGGTCAGCATCCCCCACGCCGCTCGCGTGACTCGAGGCCGAGTGCCCGTTCCCCTCCCCGTACGGGGGTGCGGGGCGCAGATTCGGCCAGAAAAACGCGGGGAGGGGAGCGCGGCCCCTTCCCTGCGTAACTCACGCCAAGGTTACAGCCACGTTTTAGGAACGTCTTCGGAAAAGCTCAAAAAAAAAAAAAATCCCCATTTTGCAGAAAGGCTGCTATGATGGGATGGCACCTTGTGGTCAGAGAAACTCCGGAGCGTTCTCGAACGCCCTCGGTTCTACGGTCAAACCCTGCTCAAGGCAGTTGCCCCCGCGCACACCAGAGCCTGCACTTCCGGTCCCCCTCTGGGGGCCCTGAACCTCCGCAACCCGGGCACTTCCGCCCAGTCACGTGGCTGAGGGATCTTTGGAGGGCTGTCCTGTCTATATTTCTGTAGCTACTGGGGTCCTCACTTGCTCCCGTCGTTTCTGTAAATTCCGCACTTCCTTTCATTGCATTGCTTCCTTAAACCTAGCAGGAGGTGGGGAGTGCAGTAGAGGAGGGCTAGAGGCTGAGAGGAAAGGCCCATTGAAGCTAACCATGTTTTTTGCCTTTTCAGATCACCTACCCCTTTCTGAGTTCCCTGAACAAATTCACATCAGCAACTAAGACTTAAGCATCTTTTTTTTTTTTTTTTTTTCCACGCCAGGGCCTACGGCAGTATTTGTACTTAGTAGGCCTGCCATAAATGTTGAAAGAATTCCTGAATAAATACACTGTTTCTTTGGGCACATGGTGCTTAGAGTTAGTGGGTAGCCTCAGAAATCAGCTGACCTCTGACTTGTGATGTTTTGTTGAAGTCAGTTGAGAGCTTGATAGATAAATGGTTTTTACAGACATTTTGGAAGGGAGGAAATCAATGGGGACTTGTTGAAAATGCTTTCTTGGACTAAGGCATATGTACGAAGTTAAAATGCTGTGATTTTTAGAATTGGGGGGATTTTCAACCCTTCTGCAGCTCTTCCTTTCCATTCTGCTTTCTTTTTAAAGTTTTACTTTCTGCGGTGAGAGGTCAAGGTCTTATACAGTCAATCTCTTTATTTTCTAAGTTGATTTATTTATTTTGGAGAGAGACAGAGCAAGAGAGGGAGCGTGAGCAGGGGAGGGGCAGAGAAAGAGGGGGAGAGAGAGAATCCCAAGCAGGCTCCGTGCTGTCAGCACAGAGCCTGATGAGGGATCGGAACTCATGAACCAGGAGATCCTAACCTGAGCCCGAAACCAAGAGTGGGGTCGCTTCATGAACTGAGCCTCCCAGGTGCCCCTGAAGTTAATCTCTTCCACCCAATTTGAGGCAGTAGCTAAGTAATTTATCTTTTGCTTTCCTGCTATGTCATAGTTTAACCCTTGATTCACTCCTGCATCGTGTCTCCTGCATCATTGAACTGCAGTTGTTCTTTACAGTAACATTTGTTTTTAAATGCCATAAGAGCTTTAGAAACAGGAGAGAAATGTTATAGTTGTGAAGTTGTGAGACTGTAGTCAGTCAGCATATATTAAATGCATGTTCTAGTGAGCACCAGTTGTGTAACCCATAGACTAGTCCTTAGAGTAATGTCCCACTTTCATTGACTATAAAGTAGTGAAAATATATAATCAATAAGTTAATAACCATGAAAGTAATTTGAAAGGTTATAACTGCTAATCAAATTTAAAGCGTATTTATTAGCATCATTATTAAGAGTCCTCAGAGGGATACAAATAAGACCTGTTCTTATCCTCTGGGAACTTACAATCTAGTTGAGCATAAGTAATGTGAGCATAAATTGGTAGAAATAGCTACTATGCAATATTCAGTGTCTGGCATATTGAAGACATTCAGTAAACAGTTGCCTCACATATTAACTTGCAGTCATGTCATTCTTCTAACAGGGATAATGATACTGATAAGAAATTAAGGAAGGATTAATTAGGAAAACAGTCATGGCGGAAATGAATTTGTCCTTTTTGTGTCACATAGGGAGATGGGTGTATGCAAGCCATTTGCGTTTGTGGGGGTAAAGGTGGCATAAATGGAGAATAAGAAAGATATTTGGTGAGATGGAGTTTGGTGGTAATTTGTAGGAAACCTTAAAGACCATGCAGAGGAGTTTGTATTTGGTAACAGAAGTGATACAGACCTATTGTGGCCCTATGAGCAGAGAGTGGCATTATTAAAGTTGAGAGTTATATTTACGATGATTCTAGCCAGCAACCCAGTATAGGGAAAATTGAGGGAGAACGAGTAGGAGAAAAGAGTTTAATGCAGTTCTGGAATGGGATATTACCAGAGAGACAGAGTTATGGCTAGGCCCATCCTCCCCAATTTTTATACAAAGGAAATTACAGTGAAATGACAAAGTCAGTAATGAGCTTTGAATGGAACAAGAGCCACAGTACCCCTGAAATCATTCTTACCCCTTTATTCTTCATTGTTGGTGGCACTAGGAGATATTAGGTGTTGACTGATGGCAACTAATATCACGGTGCCTTCATCACCAATTAAGCTCAAGATATCTTTCTTACAGCATATTTACTCATTATTCATCTGTGGTGGTTCTCGACTGTCTCAATTGGGTGTGATTTTGACACCCCCCACCCCACCCCCGGCACATTTGGCAATGTCTGAAGACATTTTTAGTTTTAACAACTAGGGGGCCACTACTGGCATGGGTAACTAGAAACCAGGGATAGATACTGCTAAACCTCTTACGAAGCATGGGAGACACCCCCCCTCCCCCCACCCAGCAGTGAATTATCTGGTCCAAAGTGTCAGTAGGGCTGATGTTGAGAAACCGTCCGTTATGGGAATGAAGCATGAGCTCTAACTCTGGAAAGCTACACAATGAGTCCCAGAACCTAACTTCTATTACATAACAATTTCAGATGACAAAATATGTTATTTGTTTAGTGAGTCAAATGTGCCTCTGAAAATGGCAGTGCTTCTGTCTAGCCCTGAAGCCTTAGAAATAGGAAAATCAGAAGGGTACCTGCTTGGGTTTTTTACTTTTTATAAAACAGAGTTAGAAATCTTTCTCAAGGATTTGTCATCTAAATGTTATTTATTGATAAAATGTGCCTTGGAGTTGCTTAGCAACTTATGGAAAGCTTGCTTTTTAGAAGTTCATTTGTTTGTTTAAAACTAGGGTAGGTTGCATATTATTAGCTACATTACATAAATCAACAAAGAAATGTACACTGAAAATGGAATAAGATGTTTCAACACATTTTCTGCTCTCCGTGTCTGGCAATTAAAACACTCTAATTGTCTGGTAGAATTGCGTGAAGTATTTGACAAACATTATTTATGTATGAAACTTCAACATAATATTGAGTATGTAAGGGAACCAAAGGGGAAAAATTAAGCAGGTTTGTCATAAAGTATGTGTTTATCGTAACCTTTCTTCTTCAAAAATCTTATCTACTAAGTACTTTTATCAGACACTAATTATACTCTTTCAGAAAAGAATTTCTCCAACACCCTTCAGTGCCTGCACCCTTTAATCATATCTCATTACATCTACCTAATCCATATCTTTTTCACATTGCCAGGGCTCATTAACAGTTTTAAAAGCCAATCTTGGACATTATTATTCCTTGTAATCGAGATGAAAATAATGCCAATAATATTTTATTTCTAAAATATAATAGATCATTTAAAATTTGTTCTGAAGCCATTTCTTCTTTAAATATTAATGAGAAATTAACTTTCAAACATGCATTAAGCTAGCAGGAATGGTGAGATGTGTCTGAAAACCCTGAAGCACCTTTTCGAAGGAGAAGTTATTTTTATAAGCTGTTTTAACAGTGGATCATCAGTCACTTTGAAGGGAAGTGATCCTTGATTAACAGTTGGCTGATATTGTGCTTCCACAGATGTGTAACAGCAATACAGGTGCCACCTATGAAACAGGACAGGTAAATTCACGAGATCTGAGCACCTTCTTTTGCTGATTGAAAATATAAAAGTTTGAATGGGCTTTCATTTTTGTGTATTGCCCCATTTAATTGTTGTAGACCAGAAAAACCTAATGCCCCAATCAGATAGTGAACTATATATGTGGGTACCATGTTTCCCATACATTTAAAGAAAAGATTGTATGGCTGGTTCTTTATTCTTTTTGATATCCCCTTTTTAGAAAAGGGAACCTGAGAGACAACTGGGTGGTTCAGTTGGTTAAGTGTCTGACCCTTGATCTTGGCCCAGGTCATGATCTCACAATTCATGCTTGGAGTCTGCTTAGGATCCTCTCTTTTCCCCTCTCTGCCCCTCCCCACTTGTAAGCACATGCATTCTCTGTCTCTCTTTCATTCAAAATACATAAATACACTTTAAAAAAAGAAAAGGAAACCATGGATCAGATTTGCAGTTACTTGATTAAAGTAGAGCCTCTTGATAATGACTTTTGAGTCAAATCCCGCCCCTTGGAGTATAGCTACATAGGACTAACACATTATTCTAAAAAATGAAAGTTTCCTCCATGGTTATAATTGAGTTTGAGATTCTTTCTTGAAGATAATTGTGGAGAGTCTTAGGAAAAGCTTCATGGTCCATTGTTTATTATGCATATACTATTAAGTCATAGTATTTGAAAAAGAAACACAAACCTAAAGTCATTGTTCCCCCAAACCCAGCTTTTGTACAAGTACCTCAAGCTGCTATTCAGTAGTAATGGAGATGTAATAAAGCTTTCATTTTTTTTTCATTCATTAGTTCTGCCAGACTGTAATTAGCTCTTATTTTGGGTGTTTTATTAGATTTTTATTTTCTTCAGCTTTTTCTTTGGAGTGTATATATATACATATATACGTATCTATATACGTATCTATATACATATATATATACATATATACGTATCTATATACATATATATATACATATATACGTATCTATATACATATATATATACATATATACGTATCTATATACATATATATACATATATACGTATATATATATATATTTTTTTTCTTTTACAGTTTTATGTTCTGATTTCTGTCCACTGATATGGTTCAGCTTGTTGTTGACTATAGGAAACTGTTAAGAAGAATCAAGTGAAACCATGATAGTTGGTGAGTTTTTTATGCTGTGTCTTATCTTTTACAGTTGCTAAAATTAGAGTAAGATAATTGGAATTTTAGGATCTGCCACATTTTTTTGAAAAATTATTCTTGGCATTTTTTTCTTTCAAATTCTTTAAATTTCTTTGTTCATAATTTTTGGGGAGGGTAATTTTGCATATGCTCAATTATACACAACAAGTTTTCGTATGTTCTTTTTTTTTTTTTTACTTTACCAAAATAGTTTAGAGTATTCAGATCTTACCAAACTTTTACGATGACACCACAGACGATGCTTACTTTAATGGAATTCCCCTCATTTAATTATCAATTATTTCTAGTAAAAATAAAATTTGGTAAATGTAACAACATTCGATACCTCCACAACACTTATACTAATTAGAAGTCTGGTATTAATATCGTTTAAAGTTGTTTTTGCTTTTGTAACTTCATTTTTATATTTGTCTATCTCTTATTATGAAGAAGTTTTGCCTTTTCTGTATTGATCACTTATTTTCTTGTCCTTTTCATGTTGTTTTTTTCAGAGGTTTCTCATTGGTCAGTACCATGGAGGTTGACAGTCTGATAGCCCCCTACACATCAAAGCATATCTACTCATCCGTGTGCTGTTGTCAATCCGAGGTTTCCAAATATGTGTTCTCCAACTCAAAGAAAAGTAGCTGGATCCAGGCATCTCCAGAGAAAGCTGCTTCAGCATTTTTCTTGGTTTTTGTTTTTGGAATACCTCTTTCTACAGGAGTCTCCAGACTCTAAAGTAATGGAATAGTTCCTAAGTCCATTTAGCTCTTTCCCATGTCTGAATTCTTGATCCTCTTTCCCACCCCCTGGCTCACAGATAAAAAAGAAACAACAGTAAAGGAATAAAAATTGTTCGTTTCTGTGTGACTGAATCATTCTAGTCTTGCAGCACCCTGGTGGGTTAATCAACTTTGTTATTGCCTTTACTATCTCCCACATACTTGTTTGTGGGAAAGTGCTCTTCTTGGCATTTGCCTCTTTGGAAAAAAGAATTCCAGGATGGTGGCATTAGACTTTGCTCTTGAAGTGCATGGCATGGTGGCAGCATGAAGCCTGAACAAGCTTAGTTTTTCACTGATGGGGAGCAACTGGCATAGCACCACCATTCCCTGCCATTGTATGGCAGCTTTGATGAATTCTGGGCCATACTTCCTTCCAGAATAACAGTTCTAGCTTAGCATGGGGTTTGGTACCATCATAAAGAGAAACATGGTGCCTCCTGTAGGAGGAGTTTGGAGAGCTTTACCCCAGCAATCAAGATGTGTGTTAAGATGATTAACTGAATCCTGTGGATACACTGCTTCTACACCAAGTGGAAAAAAAAAAAAAAAAAAAAAAAGAACAGCTGCTATTACTTATCTTCATAATTTCTCATCAACAGGAAGGAGTTTTCAGTGTGCATTATCTCATCCTGGAATGAATTCTTTCAATTCTTGTCATTAAAAAAAAATTATAGACAATTATGAGAGAGGTATTGGCAAAAAAAAAATTGAAATAAAGGACGCAAGATGAGGTTGCCTTTGGATGGTTGCATTTCAAGATCAACACAAAATAGATCAGTTCAAGGATGTGCAAAATTCTCTTAAAAGTACACATAAATTCCTGTGCAGCAGGGTTTGCCATAAACTAATTGAAGGTATTGACATATCCACAGGAAGAATTTTAGCCATGAAATCAGATAACAGAGAAGTCAGAAGCAATATGGGCAAAGCCTACCCAAATATGGTTCAGAGATGCGGGACTGGTGCTTAATTCCATTGAGCCTCAGTCCCAAAGACCAGGCCATTCATACTGTGAATGAATATCAGGCTATTTATACTTGATGCTATTAAATATTCTATCCACAAAAATATTTTCATTCTTGAATCCATGTTTTTCAAGCAATCTTACGATTATTATTTAGCTTCCAAAGTATCTCTGCTCCAAGGATATATATTAATCACATTAATTTCATATGTATCATTTATAATGGCAGTTTAACTTTAGGTGAGTAATTACTATATCCCAGGCCTTCAGTGAAGTTTTTTTTTTAATTTAAATTATTCATCATAAATGAATAATTTGATTTATGGGTCAAAACAGTAATGATTACTGTGCCTCTACCTTTAATAGATGGATTTTTTTAGCATGTTGATAAAATCAGGGTATAAAATTTTCACTATGAGGGGCAGATCCAGGATTATAATATTTTGGCTAAAGTCAACTCTTTTGGCCTTTTCTGCAATGTACAAAATGAATATACAACTATATGATTCTGTTTGTGGGTAGGAAAGTAGTTGAAGGAAATTATCATTGCTCAAACAGTAGTTTTTTTGAAATCAAATATTACCCTGAATGCAATATTGTATGTTAATAGGGTAGCCCTGGAGTCAAAAAGACCTTTTGAATGCTGGCTTCACCAGTGGTTAGCCATGAGATCATCTTAACTTTCACAGACATCAGTTGCCTCTATAAAATGAGTATATTATCAAAATTCCTTCATAGGGTTACTTTGAAATTAAATGAGATAATTCACATAAAATGCTAAGCACTATGTTCAGTATGGTGTGAAATGAATGGCAGCTAATGCTTTAAGCATTTATCACTAATATTATTATAATAAGCTGATATAAATTCAGCATATGACTGGGGAAGTAAGAGTTTGGCAGGGACCGACTGCAGAGTACTTGAGATCATATACATTGACCCTTGAACAATGCAGGGGTCGGGCACCAACCCCAGTGCAGTCGAAAATCTGCGTGTAACTTTTGACTCCCCTAAAACTTGACTAAATACCCTACTGTTGACGGGGTGGATGCCTTACTGATAACATAAACAGTCAATTAACACATGTTTTATATGTTATAAGTATTATATATACTCTATTCTTATAGTAAGTAAGCTAGAGAAAAGAAAATGTTAAGAAAATCATAAGGAAGAGAAAATACATTTATAGCACTGTACTGTATTTATCAAAAAAAAAAAAAACCCACACACACATAAGTGGACCTGTGTAGTTCAAATCTGTGTTCGAGGGTGAACTGTAGTTTCTAAAAACTATTCCTAATCTAATATTTACATCCAATACAATTGCCATCTTTTCCCTCCTCCAAAGTACCAAATTTTATTTTGTCCCCTGTAATTCTTATTATTCATAATATATGAGAAACAGATAAATTAATGAGTAACTTTCTAGCCTTTCCCAAGTTGCAGTGGCTTAATACTATAAAGATTTATTTTTCCTTTGGGGCGCCTAGGTGCCTCAGTCATTTAAGCATCTGACTGTTGATCTCTGCTCGGGTCTTGATTTCAGCGTTATGTGTTCAAGTTCCATGTTGGGCTCCACGCTTAAAAAAAAAAAAAAAATTATTACTCCTTTATGTCACATTCTAGTGTGGGTCAGAAAGATAGTGGGGGTAGGTCTTTGTTCCATCCAGTCACTCAGGGACCCAGTGGTGGCTCTCCCGTCTTCTTCCAGAGGCCTGGAGTCCTCCACTGGACACGCTGTACTAGATAGGGCAGGAAGAAAGCTTGTTGAGGATTTTGAACAATAATACCTTATCCACTGGCCCGAAGTCAGTCACATGGCCCAAGCTAATTGAAAGGGAGGTTTGGGAATGTAATTTAGTTGCGCATTAAGGAAGAATATAAAGGGGTTTGCTAAACATTCAGCATTATCTCTGCTTTACCAACCATCCAAACACTTCCACCAACAAAACTAAGTCTTATGATTCTTCTCTAACTTTTCATTAATTAAAGATGGCAAGGAACTTTTGCTTACAAAGTTTATTTGCACATAATTTTATAGAGCAAAATATCTCCTATTAGAAAGGCTTTATCAACAAGGATTGGAATCTCGGAAGGCTTTCTATACCTTTTGCTAAGTTTTTTGTTCTATAGGAATTCTCTGGGTAACCTCGTGGAACATTCCTCCTACTTCATTTCTACTTAAAGCTCATATATGTGAAAGAGATTATATCCTCAAATGAGCATTTTCCTTGCTTTTATCATCTTGTGTCATTATCTCAACATTCTTTTATTATAGTTGTTATTGAGAGCATACTTTCAGATTTAGCATGGAGATTAACTGTAAAATAAGTAAATAGCAAATTGTTTTGTTAGAATGAAGTGTAAAAGTCAATGCTTTTAAGAGTTCTTTTTCATTGTTAACTGCTAATTCTAAGCGACTACAATACTCCAAAAAGTACAGATTGACAACCTTACATTTAAGAATTTTTTTTTCTATGAAGAGTTGCTGTGACAGTAAACTTTACACATAGTACAAGCTTTGCTATGATACTTCAAAATATGACTTTTTCTAAAGTTTCACTTTACTGATGAAAGAACTCCTTATGTTAAAACCTATGTAGCACACAGATTCCCAGGCACTCTCCAAAAGACAGACTTTTAATGTTTTCTTGATGGTGCTGATTCTTCATGGCAAAAGAACGAGAGTCAAACTAAACTCCCTATTTATTTTACACTTTATCCAACAAATCACAAATGACAGCAACTAGCACTCAACACTCACATTTTAGTAATACTAATAATCTGTTGGAGACTGGCTGTGTATATTAAATGATTTCATTGCCACTAAGTATTAATATTATTTTGAAGGTATAAATATTTTAATTACTTTCTCATAATTAATATGTAATTGGTCTTATGTTTTGATATTTTTGATATTTTATTAGAAATCAAAATAAAAACTTACAGAAAAGAAATCAAACTATCCCTTATTATTCTTGTTTAATCAAAAGATATTTTTTGTGACACTCATTTAGGTACATTCTTAAGTGGCCATTTTATTTAAAAAAAACTTTCTTTTTATCTTTTTAAACATTTTTTTTAAATAACTATTTTTTTAAGTGTATTTATTTTTGAGAGCTAGTGAGAGCAGAGGAGGGGCGGGGAGAGAGGGAAACAGAGGCTCTGAAGTGGGCTCTGTGCTGACAGCAGAGAGCCTGGTGTGGGACTCAAACTCAGAACCAGGAGCCCATGACCTGAGCTGAAGTTAGCTGCTTAACTGACTGAGCCACTTAGGCACCCCTTAAAGATTTTATTTTATTTATTTTTAAGAAGGCTCCATGCCCAATGTGGGACTCAGATTCAAGACCCTGAGATCAAGAGAGGCATGCTCAACTGACTGAGCTAGCCAGGTGCCCTTAAATGGCCATTTTAGTAATTAAGTGGAGTTTAATAATGTCAAAGACTCAAACGTCAAAGACTGACATTCTTTGGATGATTATATATTTTTGCACAAACTTCTGTTTTTAATGGTTATTACATTAATTAGTAATTCTTACATGAAATATTTATTGTTTTTGAATTGCTTTTTTAATGCATTCTTTAATTTTTCATATAATTACCTGTTGGCAAATTAAGAGGTTGTAGAATTGAAAATAACATCATAATTTTTGTTTCTATGATAGCCTAAGCAACTTTAGCCTTTATTAAAGAAATAAATGTAGAAAAACTAATACCCATAACTACATTAGTTCTCTGGAAAAGCATATTTTTTAATTGAACAATTCTGTGAGAGAAAATGTTTGAAGATATACATTAAAAAAGAAGAAAATGACATTTTTCTTATTTTATTCAGTAGAAATGAGTTATTAAGTGTGGAGTTCTATAAGAACTATGATTAAATATTTTAGATGTTATGCATTATAAATTCAGTTGTCTTGCATTATGCATAATTGAATACAGCCTTTTATTAATTATATTGCTTGTATTATATAAATAATTTTCTTTATATTTTAAAATACTGATTGTTGAAGATGAGGAAGCATTTACTGAGAAAATAATTTCAGTTATTTTAACCTTTATACAAGCATTCTAAAACTTTAATTTCATTTACTCTAGTAAATATGAACCTCTAGACAAGTTTCTAAGTTTCAGTGTACTTGGACATAGAAGTTATTGAATATTAAGAAATTATCACCTTGAATGCTGCATATTCTTTATGAGATTTCATATAATATATTAAGGATTGAAAAGGTTTAAGTGCTCTAGACTTTAAACTATTTTGTTCCTTTTGTTTCAAAACTTGAACTGTTATTTAAAAATTCTACATTTGCATCACCAAACTTTTACATTGTAGACCACAGACATTTGAGCTTAAGGTTTTATGCATATTTGACAAAAATAACTTTAGTCCTATAGTAGTTAAGCAAAATTGTTCAGCATTTGCAGTGGTAACATAAATGCTAATTATAGTTTATTGCCAAACCATTTAAGATTTTTATGTACATGGACTTCAAGACATTTTTTTCCAAAACAGTTGTTACATTTCCCCTGTTTCCTGGATGGCGGATTTTGAATTTAGCATCTGACATGTTTTCTCAACTACTGGTTTATAATGAAAACATGTAGGTACTCGAGGGAATGTGTTAAAAGCAAAAATTCTATGATCCTTGAAAGGTAAGTGACAGCGCTGAGATTGTCACATCTGGATCAGAAATGTCTCATCTGTTTATCTATCTAAACAAACACAAATAAGATAATTAAGATCCTAACAAAGCATGTTTTGAAAAACAACTTATGGCTTTGATTAGGTCAGAACCCAGTGATTTTTTAAATTTTTCTTTGTTCCCACATGTGAGTCAAAATGGATTGACCTTCAACAATGAGTGCTTTTGAAGGATTACAGCAAATCTATTATTCCATATTTTGAAATTTGACAGTAAAATTAATTCTTGGCTTTCAACCATCATATATATATATACACACACATATATATAATATACTTAAATATACATATTTATATACCTATACACATAAACACATGCATACGCACATATATAATCATGTACATTATAGTATGCCTAATTATTCAGCTAAATTTACCTCACCATACTTTCACTCTTATTAGAATAGAGCTAATATATTTCAGAGTTGCAAACCTGTGGCTGTGAAAAATCAGTCACACACAAAAGGAAAATGAATCCCTCAGAAAATCACGATTGTTTACATTTAAAATAAGTTTTTAGCATCATAGTAAGCTGTTACTTGACTTTTAAATTTAGCTTTGTATGTACATTATTAAGTTCAAGAAGAAATTTTAATGTAAGCTAATATGTTCTAAATTATATTCATTTTAACTCTTAAAAAGACCTATTTTGATATTCCTAGGACAGGAAATTAAAATATTTTGTTTATATTCCGATCAATTTTGAATTAATATAATCATACTCTCTTGTTCAGGTAGTAGTAAAGTAGTTGTTTAATTAAACATGTCATTTGTTTACACTGTAGTGTTTCAGAAATGCTAGTTCAAAAGATAGGATAAGGACTTCTATCAAACATTTCAATCTGACAAGTAAATTACATTTCTTCCACCATAAATAGGTAAGCAGAAAACCATAGCAGTGATGAAAAGACATATTCTTATTACTCAGAGATATGATATGCAGTCTACAAAATAGGAGCTTTTCCAAACTTCAAGATTAAAACAAAACCTCAGCTTTTACTATTTAAAATATTACAAATTTATTCAAATACTTTTAACATTTTAAATGTTATATTAAAATTGTCATTCCTTTTATTAGCCAACTCAAAAGGCAAAAAAATAGCGGATGGATTTAGATGGGAAACTCTGGATAAAATGAAATCCATGAATTATTGGACACATATGAAGAATGAGAAGCCTCAATCAATGCCATCTCAAGTGAAAACATTCACAATGTCTACCATTTGCCAAAGCAGGCTGGGAAGAATTGTTTACATTTTTTACAATTTATATTTTGTTAAGTAGCCTTTGTTGTAATTTCTCCTTTGCCTAGAATGTTTGTTGTTATAGCAATTACCATTGCTTTCACTATAGTAAAAGGCATCCTCCTAACTTTTAAACTTATGAAATGAAAAAAAGTCAATAAAAATTATGTATGCAAAGTAAAAATTTTATATAATGCTTAATTTGCAAAGAAATTTGGATAATTTTGTCAAGCCTTATGAACTAGAGGACAGGTTTCATATTTTGGTTATCTTTTGTATAACTAGAGTATAATGACTGTTTTTGAGAAAATATTTCTGGTTTTTATTTTCTCATTGAAATGAAAACATATGGGAAAACTAAAATATTGCTAATAGTTATGAATGAATATGTAGGTCATCAGAACAAGGAAAATTGATAGTACTGTTACAAAACATAAACAATCTGATTTTCTGTTCTTTATTCAAAGTTCAGTTATCATGAACTTTTTAACTACATTTTCAAAATTACTGAAATATTGTCTCTTTATTTTATGAATTCAAGGTAAATATAAACAGACATTTCTTCATTTTCTAATTGAATCTCTACATCCTTCTGTTAGGTTTTTAGAATTATTATGATAGGAATATTGATATTAACCAATATTTATTGAGTGATTATTATGTACAAGACACTTTACATATGTTTACTATTTAGATACATTTAGTCATCTCTCCATACACACACACACACACACACACACACACACATTGTTATGCCCACAATATATTTAAATTTTATTGAATGGATTAAAATTGTATATGAAAGAGAAATTAGGAACCAGTCTTTTACAATGAACAAAAAGGGATGTTAACATGTGGTAAAACCAATCTGGTACTATTTTATGTTGGCAGTTATGTTTTTTTCTCTCCTCGGTGAACCACAAAGAAAGAAGATGGGTATGATTTTTACAGGGGTGAAATAGGTTGTCTGTCAGTTGGATTTAGGCGACAGTCTGTCTGCAAGCCGTAAGATGATCTGCAGAGCGCCAGAGGAAAGCAGGCAGGATTCCTGGCTTGCAAGAATAGATATTGATCTACCTTAGCCACCTAAACAATGCCTCACCTGTTTGCCTTGTCCATACCTTATTTTACGCAGTCTAATGCTTGTTTTGTTTGACTTTTCTTTTATTTCTCTGGATCTGAGCTTTGATACACTTTGGGGAGTACATAAACACAGTGTTGTACTTGAACATCACCATACTTCTGAGTCCTCTGGTGGTTTAGGACCACCCCTCCCTCTTGAATAGCTCTGTTATTGAAAATTATGAACCAGAGCTAAATTACGAGGCCTCATACAGAAGAGGTTGATCCACAGCCTAGTGTCCAATAACACTGAATGTGAGATGCTACTAATTACTGCCCTATGGACCTTGTTTAAAATTTCTTAAATTTCAGCTTGTAAAAGGCTTTATTATTATTAATTCTTTTTTTCCTCAACAGATAGTTGAAAGATAAGCCACTACAGTATTTAGAATTCTATCCATCTTTTGGAGCACAACTATGTTACTATGTACTGCCTCAAGCACTAATGAAATACAAAACTACATTCAGCTTCCCAGTAAACTATAATATAAATATTTTACCAGCACTTATTATTAGTTTGCCATTTCCTGCTGACAGCTATTCCAACTTTGCCAGCAGGCACTGGATCTCACAATTGTATTATGTTTTGAACAAATAGCGACAAACAAAAATTCTCACAAAATAAATGAACGAGATTTCCTGGGAAAAAAAAAAAACCAAACTCTTCCAATGTTAAATGAATATTTCTTTCAAACTCTGACATGTAATATTATTTAATTTGCATATTGCACATTTCACTTTTTACTGGAAAACAATTAAGTTAACGAGGAACTAAATAATGTGCACTCAGGGATAATTTAATATTACTTGTTTGATTTTAAGAGTGTTTTGTTTTTTTTTTTTACTTTTTTGCTGTTCTAGAGAAGCCCACATCCTAATGCTTATACTGACAATGGAGCACTCTGGTTTTCAGATGATACAGCGTAAAGACCAGCAGAGAATGGAGTCATCTTTTTGAGAACCACAAAATGAAAAGGTTCATGTAAAACTTTGTGACTTTTCTGTGCTGTCCAGGAAGACCATAAAACTTAGCAACTAATGAAATATGAAAATGCTTAAAATATATCTTGGCTTTAAACCAGAATAACTTTCTACTAATGCTGCTTCTATCAGTGATAATCAGTAACCAGCAAATACCATCCACTCCCTCGCCCTACCCTTGCTTCATTACAGCTCACTAGGATAAAGCACCACCTTTGTTAAGTCAAACCCTGCAGTTATGCAAGCTTCGCCCACTTAACTGAATGTGGCTGGAGAAAAAACAAAACAAAACAAAACAAAAAACAAAACATGAAACAATGCTGACTGATCTCACCCTAAGTTTGGGATCACTTTTCTTTTTTTTTTTTTCTTAATGCTTATTTATTTTTCTGAGAGAGACACAGTGCAAGTGGAGGAGGGGGCAGAGAGAGTGGAAGAGAGGGACAGAATCCAAAGCAGGTTCCAGGTTCCAAGCTGTCAGCACAGGGCCTGACGTGAGACTTGAACTTTTGGACTGGCAGATCATGACCCGGGGCTTGAACTCACCGAGTGGGAGATCATGACCTGAGCCAAAGTCAGATGCTTAACCAACTGCGCCACCCGAGTGCCCCTGGGATTGCTTTCCTCAAGCAGGTCTTTAATTCTGTGTAGCACTCGTACTACATTTGCCTACTTCATTCATACGATGCAGATGATGGTTTTACGTCTTTTCTCCTCAGATCTCCAGCATGTCTTTCCTCATCGTCATCCTAAACTGCTGTCCATAATTTTTACCCCACTAAGAACGGAGCAAACAGCTCATTTCCATGAGCTCCTACTTCTACATCTACTGACCTAACTACATTTGACTGTATTTGTGCAAATATACTTGAACTTTTTATTACCATACACCTAGAAAAAGGCTAGCCCACTCTACTTGGGTACCAGATCGCATCCTTCTGTTCCCTACCCTATAACGTGAATCTAGCAACTCTCTCTGCGCTTCCTTGGACCCGCACATACTTCCCTCCATACCCGATGGTTCACACCAGTACACACACATGTTATTTCTCGCGCTTCTAAATAAACTCACTCTTGCCTCCGTTTCACTTTCTGTCTCATCCTCTTTACGATCTTTCCTCTTCTCTCATTCCTTTTAAAACAAAATTCCTTGAAAAAGAGTTTCCATATGCAGTTTCCAACCTCTCTCTCCTATCCTTTCTTTAAACCTAAACAGACTGTTGGCGTCAGAACTTCCCTGAAACGGCTTTGATCAAGTCGCCGGGAATTCCATGTGGCTAAATCAAATGGCCAATTCCCAGGCTTCATCTAACTTAAACTCTCATTAACTTTTGACAAAATCGATCACCATCTCCTTCTTACCACATTGGGCTTTATTTGGCTTCCAGACTTACTATGTTGTTTTGCTTTATGTTTGTTTTGTTTTCCCACTTCTGGATGTTAGGCGGTTTGACCAGAGTGAAGAGGCCTAAAGCAGATGCTGACCACACCCTCCCGCGTTAACAGCCACACCTTCAGAGCCACCTCTAAGAGGTGGCTGGGCCAACACACCCAGGAGAGTCCTAGGCACCCAGCTGGCTCAAAAGCCGCAAGGCGACTTCTAAGAGCTGAGCATGCATCTAAAAGGTGCAGCTTGCCCTTAAGGCCGCAGCCAAAGCTCATTCGAAACTCATAAATATACAACACACGCAGAAATACAGTTATAGCACAATGCATCATGGGTAGGCACATGCGCTGAAGCCAAACTGTTAGGTAACCACCAGCTGTCAATCAAAAATGTCAATCATAGACAAATTTACATATGCAGAAAGCGGGCGCAAAGAGATGCAGCTAGGGCTTCTCTCCTCCATTCCCTCTGTTGTTCTGGCAGGAGCCTGGTTTCAGTCTGGAAAGTGTACTGTACTTACACGTAAGATACTCAGTAGCCCCTATCTCCTTGTTCTTGTCTCGGGTCTCCAAATCTTTAGCATCTGGGACAAGACTCTAGCAGCCCAGTAACAGTTCCATCTCAGATTTGTTGTTATTTCCTCCCAGTTTCCCTGACTTGTAAACATCGCGGTGCCTCTGGGCTCAGAACTCACATCAATTCTTTTTTTGATCTTTAGTAATTACTTCGTTGAACTCATCCATCTCAAGGCTTTAATTGCCATTGATATGCTGGTTTAATATACAGATCTATGTTTGATATAACAATACAAAAACGTACAAATGTATCATATAAAATATATTTGTATGTAAAATATATAAATACATTGTATATAGACCTATAAACATATTAGATATAAATTGGCATAGGGGCGCCTGGGTGGCTCAGTTGGTTGAGTGTCAGACTTCAGCTCAGGTCATGATCTCACAGTTCTGGGTTGGAGCCCTACGTCAGGCTCTGTGCTGACAGCTCAGAGCCTGGAACCTGCTTCTGTTTCTGTGCCTCCCTCTCTCTCTGCCCCACCCCCTCTCATGCTGTCTTTCTCTCTCTCAAAAATAAATAAACATTAAAAAAATTAAAAAAAATTAAAAAGCCAAATCGCCTATAGATACAAGTGATTTAGATTTCTTTTGTGAATTACATTATTTACAGCTACCCACAAGGTACGTCCACTTGGATTGCAAATATACATCTTAAGTTTAACATGTCCAAACATGGTCTTTTCCCATAACCTACTCCTCACCCACTCTTTTCCTGTTCAGGGAAAGGCAACTCCATTCTACTAACTACACGAAATAAAATTCCTTACCCTAGCCTTTGGCTGTTACCTCTCTTTCACATACGACATTCAATCTGTCAGTAATTTATGTAGGTGCTATTCTCAGAATGTATCCAAAGTCATCCATTCCTTGCCACCCTCACTGGCACAACTTGGGTCCAATCCATTCATCATATCTCACCTGGATTATTACAACTCTCTTCTGCCTCTGCTTCTGCCCTTGTCTCTCATTGATTGCACTCAACCAGTAGCCAGGAGATGTTCAACTCTAACTCAGGCAATCTCATTTTTCTGTTCAACTTCCTACTGTTTTACTAGTTTAGTCAGGCTAAAAGCCAAAATCCTTGCAAAGATTATAAGGCCTTGCATGACCTGTGCTCTTCCTTATCCTTCTGACTTCATAATCACTTCCTCTCTTCCTCAAGCACTCTGACCTCTCTAGCCTACTAGCTGTTCCTCAAAGGTATCAAAATTGCTCCTGTCACAGGACCTTTGCATTTCCTGTTCCCTTTGCTGGGAAAGCTTTCCCTGCCCCCACCATACACACATACAAAAAATGTGTTATATGGCACATCTATGCCCCACCTCCTTAACACAGATTTCAATGAGTCCTTCCCAGACTATATTACCAAAAATTTGATCCTTCTCCCATGATTCCCATTTCTCCCTGCTTTGTTTTTCTCCTTACCATGTAGCTAACATACTATATATTTTACTTATGTAACTTGTTTATTGTCCCTCTTTCCCACTAGAATGCAATTTCCATCATGTCAGGGATTTTGTCTTCTTCATCTTATTTTGGCCATGATAAATCTCCAATGCTTAAAACATGCCCTGAGATAAGGTTGATGAGTAGTATCTGTTTAATGAATGAATGAATGATTTAGGGAAGGCTGTGTAAAGAAAATATTTTCTTAAATTTTAATTTTTTGTAATTATTTATAAATTGTATGATGTCTGACGAATTGAGGAAACAATTAATACTGTATGTTTATTCTCTGAGTCTTCTGATCTGACCTGCCAACTCTGTCATTGCACTTATTAATTTCAAAGTCTCTGCTATCAGGCATACGGCAGTTTAATCTTCTATCTCCTAGATGTCCCACTTGAAAAAGAATGCTAGTTAGTGGCTATTTATAAAATTCATTATGGATGAATGAGAGTAACTTAAAGTTACCTATTCTGGAATTTTAAAAATTACAATCAGGGGGCGCCTGGGTGGCTTGGTCGGTTAAGCGTCCGACTTTGGCTCAGGTCATGATCTCATGGTCCGTGAGTTCGAGCCCCGCATTGGGCTCTGTGCTGACAGCTCGGAGCCTGGAGCCTGCTTCCGATTCTGTGTCTCCCTCTCTCTCTGACCCTCCCCCATTCATGCACTGTCTCTCTCTGTCTCAAAAATAAATAAACGTTAAAAAAAATTAAAAAAAAATTACAATCAGAAGGAATGTGTGATGATCTCCTTCCCTTCTGGTTCTTTGTATCGACTTTTCCTTTGGCCCAGTATGTTTTTACTCCTTCTTCAACTTTTCAATTTCTGTCCTTGAAGTCTCAGCTTAGATGTCACTTTCTTGATAAAAATCTTCCTTAATCACTTCCATCTCTGTAAATGGGGTTAAGGGCCATACTTACTTTCCTCTATCATGACACCACACATTGGTGAAAATGTTTATTTTTCAGTCTCTTATAATAAATAGACTTCAAACGAATTAAAGGCAGGGTGCTTGTCTTATTTTGTTATGCATATATCTCGCAAAACTCAATGCCTAAAATATGAACAAACATTTAACAATGGTCTAGTATTCTAGGTACTTCTGCCCTCTAGAGATAGGACGTAATCAGTTCCACTGAGACTCCTGAGAGTATGAAACAGGTGCTGTGTCTGTTTTGTTCATGTTTGCATTTTGTGTCTGTGCATTATAAGTATTTAATACATGGTATTGAAAGCTATTCTATGTAGTGACATTAATAACGAATATAGGCACAGATATACATATCATTGCTTCGTTTTTTAAAATGTTTTTTTTTTAATTTTTTAAAGTTTATTTATTTATTTATTTATTTATTTATTTTGAGAGAGAGAGTATGCAAGCAGGGAAAGAGCAGAGGGAGAGAAAGAGAATCCTAAGCAGGCTCCACACTGTCAGTGCGATGCAGGGCTCAAACTCACAGGGCTGGAACTCATGGGGCTTGAACTCATGGGGCTCGACCTCACAAACTGAACCCTGAGATCGTGACCTGAGCCAAAACAAGAACTGGACGCTTAACTAACTGAGTCACTCAGAAGCCCCAACATATCATTGCTTTCTACTGCCTGTTTTGGTCTTCAAGAACCATCACCTGATAAATGCACTCTGTTAACACAGAAAAAGCATATCACACTGACCTAGGTTTTGGGTAGTTTCCTTTACAAAAATCTTTATCTTTTTGGATTCTTGTTTTCTTTTAAAAACTTGAGAATATCTTTCATGACAAAGTTGTGTTCCTCTAGGACATTTTGAAGAAGATCTTTTTCCCAAAAGTCAATTTGCAGAAGGCTGATTTGGAGTTTGTTTCTTTTAACTCTTCAGTGTTAGCAGTCAAGTTTTTGTTTTGTCATCATAATAGCATTTTAAGTAATGTCCAATTGCTTTTATGTCAGCTTCCTATTTGCATATGTAGACTAAGGGGCAGAAAGTGGAGGACACTGAGTAGAGAGTGTGGAGAAACTGAGGAGCCCTCAAACTTCATATTTCACCAACTTCATATTATTTGCACGATACAAAAACAAGCAGATTACTCAAATACAAGTACTGGATTGGCCCTTGTTCTAGTCTCAAGTGCAAGATAATTGCCAAGTGAATCAAAATTCCTCCCCATCCCCAACAATCACTTCCCATATCTCTATCCTAAAAATATAATAAATTTTATTGAAAGAATATTCTGACCCACTGATTGAAAATATCTGTAAATCACATATATATAATAAAGGACGTGTGTCTGCAATATATAAAAAGCTCTTACGATCCAACAATAAAAAGTAACTCAATTTAAAGATAGACAAAAGATTTGAATAGATGCTTCTCTAAAGGAGTATTCGAAAGGCCAATGATCCTCTGGAAAGATGCCCAACATTAGTCACTAGGGAAACGCAAATCAAAGCCACTATGAGATACCACTTCATACCTATGAAGGTGGCTCAAATACAAAAGGTGGACAATAACCAGTGTGGATGAATGTGAGGAGAAATCGGGACTCTGATACATTGCTGGGGGAATGGTAAAATGGTACAGTCACTTTGTAAAACAATTTGGCAACTCTTCAAAATGTGACCTTTGTCTCTTTCCTGAGTTTGATTCCCTGGTTGTGGATTGCTAGAGACCACTTCCTTGAGGCACTGTCCTGGAGTTGGTGAAAAGCACTTCCTTCAATAGCTTCCTGAGAAAGACCAACTAGAAGGTAAGTTATTTGAGACATGACTTGGAAAGACTATACTCTGTTCTCACACTTGATTGATAGGCTGGTAGGAAATAAGTTTTTCTCAGTATTTTTGTTATTTTCCCCTCGTTTTCCACTTTCTATTCAGTGATGCTATTGAGCTGTTGAATCCTATTTATGACTTTGGCTGTTGTTTGTTTACTTGTTTATACTACAAAATATAATTAATTCTCCTAATTCCTTTCAGGCAGGTCTACTTATTCCAAGTGAAGTGGAACAAATTCTACAATGATGGAGAATATAGGATAGTTTAAAATCCAACTTAATCGTCTAGACAATGTATATTGCTCAATGGATTTGTCCAATAAAATTAATTCGACTTTTCTAATTTTTGCTAGCTTTATTGGAATTTCTTTTGATACACCTTAGATGACATCTTAATTCCACTTAGAACGGTGGTCAGATGGCACTTAACACAAGGTGGGGTATCATTAACTAAAATGAAATCCTTTTCTGTAAAACATTTTTTTCTGTAAAGTTCTGACAAAGTCATTCTATGGAGAAAAAAAAAAAAAGCTTTCAACTGCCAAAGTAAAGTGATCAGGGAACAGGAGATTAGAGCAAATACTAAAAAGAGAAGATAATTTGTGAACTGACAACCCATTTATTTATATTTACCAGATAATTACTTCACCTCCTGCAACACTTTGATTATGAAATAAAGGATGGAGGAAATTAAGTGGATTAATTCAGTCAACAAAAGTGTCAGTTTTTATTTAAATTGTTTCCAGAGATTTTCAGTCAGGTGGGTAGGTGAAAAGATACTCTCTATCCTTCTGCCCTGGGAGGATGTCAGAATCTCAGCAATGGCAGTTGAGAATATAGGGCGGCATTCGGAAGGGGAGAAGGGATGTGCGTATATTTTGTAAGAGGTCCCTAGGGGATTCAGATATACCTCCATGCTGGTTTAACCAGTGCAAGCTTGTATTTCCACTTTACAGTAGCCACTTCACTCAGTCTCTCAATTGCCTTTTATCTACCTAGTCCTGCTATTACTTCCCCCTTCTCTCCATTTTCGGAAGGGAAACGAATTGTGATAAAGTGAGACATTTTGTGGTGAAAAGGATACAGTTTTAATACCTTTAAAACATTTCAAAAAGCAATACAATTAGCTAAGCACTTATGTTTTATTAGTAATAGCAAGCAAAATTAATAAGTAAATTCAACTAAAAATGATTATGTGTCAGAGTGTATAGTTTTCACATTGACATTTCACATAATCTGACTTTGCTTAGAAGAGAAATCACTCGGCTGTTAAAATTACTTTTAAAGAGCTGTCAAAATTGGAAAACCTGCTGTCAAAAATATGATGAGAAAAGTTTAAAAATGGTAAAGTATGTTGACTTAGATAAAAAATATTACCTTCATGAAGGAAAACTTGAATATGTATCATGATCTTCAAAAGGGATGACTTTTTCTCCCTGAAACTGGACATCTTTGTTTTAAAAATTATATCTTGACAAGTGAAGGATACCATTTATATTGTACCACAATGAGAACACGTCTGGGTGATAGAAAATGTTAAAATATTAATGCCATGATTCTTCTTACTATTATTTATTTTGCCTCATTTTTAACTGAAGAGAACTTTTAACCCTTGCCCTGGTTTTCAGCTTCTTGGAGTTCTTACACATGTATTGACCAAACAAACACGTTTTAACTAATAGCAGAAGAGTGCAAATATATGTTTTCTGGAAAGCATGGTGATATTTTTATATTTTCATTCTACCTACTCAAATTATAAGAAAAAAATATTATCTCCCGTAGGTCAGATGCTCATTATGCACCACTGAGAGTTTGAAGTGCAAATGGTTAATTTTGAGACTTCACATTAATCTTCAGTTAAAGATTGATCCTTCTATCCCTATCATAATATAATTCAAAACACATAAATTTGTTTGAGGGCCTTGGAACTGAGGAAAGATAGATTAGTAAAACCAAGCCTCTTTTAAACTCTTTCCATTTTACTTTGAGTAAAATCTGTCAGTAATGTAAACCTCAAGGAGTTGAACTTCTCTTTGAACTAGTCACTAGGATTCTCCAGAATATGTTAAACATTTGATTATCAGTTCTTAATAAAAATGAGTAAGAGCTTGTATTTAGGTGAATAAAATACATGAATATGAAATAAAACATAAGATTTCCCCTTATTTTTCTGCCTGCATAAGTAATATAAGACTTAGAGTTGGTAGGCTGAGTAACTGTTTTGTCCACTTCTTACTGTTATGTGACCTTAGGTTTGCCTGTTTCTCCATATAATATAATTAAATTATATAATATAATATAATTATATAATATAATATAATATAATTTATATAAAATATAAATTGTAGCTATCCCCCTCTGACACATTCACAAAAGTCTTATGAGGCTTAGTATACAAATGATTGAAAAGCACTTTGCAGATATAAATGTGTGAGCAGCTCTGTTTTATAAAGAAGAAAAATAAAGATACAACTCTAACAGAGGGGATTATCTGAGCTAGAATTGCAGAAGAAAAAAAATTTCCCTGCAGAAAGAATTACTCAGTACAATTGTCCATGATGAGCAAAGAATATCATTTTATGGTAGTTACTATTTTATTGTTAAGTGAAATAATTTAGGGCTGGCTAGTAGATATCCTAATATTTACATAATCTTTTATTGTCTCTAGATGTAATCATCAAAATTTTAAAAAATTGAATTTCACACACTGCATATATATATATATATATATATATATCCTAAAACAAGCTTAAGCAATAAAGATACTTACAAACATTGCAATGCATGATAGAAGTGTAATTTCATAGCATCAACTTGAAATGCCAGAATAATTTTACGAGATGTCAACTATATAGAAAATTAAGTGTGAGGCTTGCAAATTTACACATATTTGAATCTGAATATATAAAACTTATTGTGCTTAGAATAATGTTGATATACCCTTATTATACATGTGCATAAGAAACTATAAATTTAGAACTCTAACTGGTAATCCAAAATAGAGTATGTGTACATTGAAGAAAAGTTTGTGTTGCTATGGGAACTTTGGCTTTGTTTACATTATATTGCAAACTATATTATGTGCCTTGGTTCACCTTAATGACTACCTTCATATATTGCTAATTATACTATTTTCCCTCATTCACTCTGATGATTAACTCCTTAAGGTTAATACTGCTCATCTTTATTGAGTTAGTTCATATTTTTCTCGAATACAGAAATATGAACTTACATTTACCTTCATTTGTGAAAATTGCATTATGCATGTCACCATCACCTGTTCATTACATTAAGTAAAAGGAGTTTTAGCTTTTATGAAATTTGCAAAATTACGTTTATGAAAATTATAAGCTTGACCTTGTTTGCCTATAGATACAACATGTGCCAAATTGTAGAAAATAAATTTGTGAACATTTTCTGTTTTGAATATAAAAATGTATAATTTCCCGGAACGCCTAGGTGGTTCAGTCGGTTAAGCGTCCGACTTTGGCTCAGGTCATCCTCTTGCAGTTCGTGAGTTCGAGCCCCATGTTGGACTCTGCGCTGACGGCTCAGAGCCTGAAGCCTGCTTCGGATTCTGTGTCTCCCTCTCTCTCTCTACCCCTCCCCAGCTCACACTCAAAAATAAATAAACATTAAAAAAATTTTTAAACGTATAATTTCCTTATTGAGAATTTCTTCTAACATTTTAAAAGAGGAAATCTAGGCCATTAAAAAAAAGTTCACATTTTCAATGTATAGGCAAATACATGATGAAATATTCATTATGTGTATGCAGAATTCCTGCTGAGTTAGTAGGACTATATACAGCTAGTTAGTAATGAATGTGTTAAATCATAAATATACCTATAGAGCCGATATTGAATCTCAAGGCTTTGGTTACCTTTCCACATTTTCCAATTAAAAAACTTGAATTTCAGGAAAATTTTAGAATGAAAACTATGTATGGATTATTTCAATTCTGATAAACTGGGGTTGCTATCTTTATTCAGAAATGGTCCCTGGGTTTCTATCATGTGCTAGATGTGTGCTGGGCGTGGGTGTTCATGGTAATATAGGTAAACTCTCATAAGGTTAGAAATATGCAAGAAGCAATTACAATATAGTCTTTCAGATCCTGTATTTTACAAAGCTGTTGCAAAATCCCTTGGGATTTTTTTGGGGGGCCTTTAGTAGCGTATTTATTTGAGATGCTACATCAGGTAGTCCCTGAGCTACAAAAGGTAAGAGAACATTCTCTTATTACAAGTTGATGAAAGTAAAAGGTAAAACATTTTTCACAACAGCATGAACCACATACTCAGAAAGAGATATGGGTTTGCTATAAATAACCTCATTCCCAGTCTCCTATGGCTACTTTTATAACTTTATACAGATAATGAATTAAGTTAAAATGCACTATTATATACACACTTACATATATAGCATATAATATAAAATATAAAATATAAAATGCGCTATAATATTTGGTAAATTTCAGGACCAGTATTCTTAGTACCCCATAATATACATTTTATCATTTATTTTATTATTTTTAAAAAAAATGTTTATTCATTTATTTTGAGGGAGAGAGAGAGGGAGAGGAGAAAGAGAGCACATTCAAGGGGAGGGCAGCAGAGAGGAGAGAGAGAATCCTGAGTGGACCCCATACTGTCAGTGCAGAGCCTGACCCAGGGTTTGATCTCAAGAAGTTGAGCTGAAATCAAGAGTTGGTCACTTAACTGACTGAGTGCACATCTTCATTTTAATATCCAAAAGAAGGAAGACTTGCAAGTGGACATTTCAAACACAACCACAGCTACAAAGTTCTACTTTTTTTTTTTTTTTTTTAAGTAGGCTTCATGCCCAGTGGGGAGCCCACTGCAGGGCTTGAGCTCATGACTTTGAGATCAAGACCTGAGGTGAGATCAAGAATCGAATGCCTAACTGACTAAGCCACCCAGGCATCCCTACAAAATTTGACTCTTGATAGCATTTACCCTTTGGGGAAGTCTTTTAATCTTCAAAGGATAAAAGCAGAGAATAGAATTATATACGCTGAAGGGGTTCAGAACAAGTCTCCCCAAAAAAGTCTCCTCACTTTGGCATGTGGATTATTTTGAGCTAAAGGCAATCAAGACCCAAAAACTCAAGAAAACTTTTTCCTTCTCCCTTAAACTACCCCCAAAAATATTTATATAAGGGGTCTGGCCCAGAGAAAGATCTATTACCAAGGGATAACGTATCTAAATGACCTATCCGTATGGCAGGACAGACATCTAATTATTACATATCTGCTCTTCTTATTCTGTGAATCATCCTCCTACCCTTTGAAGCCCCCAGCCTCTATCTCATCCCTTTACTCAAGATGGCATATAAGCCTCAACCGCCTGACTTGTTCCCAGTCTCAAATTTTTCTGGGATCTCCATTTGTATGTAATTAAATTTGTTTTTCTCCCATTAATCTCTTTTATGTTAATTTGATTATTAGACCAGCCAAAAAGATAGAATGGTAGAAGAAAAAATTTTTGTCCCCAACAACACAGAAATCCGTAATGTAAAGGCCATAAAAGTTTGCAGCACAGGAGCGCCTGGCTGGCTCAGTCGGTAGAGCATATGACTCTTGGTCTCACGGTTGTAGGTTCGAGCCCCACGTTGCATGCAGAGATTAGTCAAAAATAAAATCTTAAAAAAACCCCAAGATTTGCAGCACAGTGAGAAGGTGTCTCTGTTCCTTCTCATTGTATAGAAAGTATGTGAATTGTGTTGCCCAACTCTTGTCACATTCTGTTCCTCAAATACAGAGAAGCTATGCTTCCAACTGGAGTATCTGCAGAGTTACAGACTGTCAAAGGGAACAAGTCAGCAGCAAAATCTTTGAAATTGTCCAAGTGGGACTCCAGTTGTCTTTAAGAATGTAGAGGCAGATGAGTCCTTAACTGTTGATGTTGTAGTGATAGATTCTGGTGTGGAAACTAACTTTTGGTGGCTTACATGGATAATCCGATGAAAATGTGATATCCAGAAAAACCACACCACCTTCACACACAGAGGCTGGTGGACCAAGTATAGTTAACTTCCATTCATAAATGCTGTCTGCTTTACGACCAGCATGACAGTTGGGAGGAGAAACATGGATGACTTCAGTTAGCTCCTTCTGAAGTCCTTTCACACGACTGGTGGGTAATTTAGCAGTGGTATTCCTAGACAGTTTGGTGTTTTTGTGTTTTGTTTTGTCTTGTTTTGTTTTGTTTTTCCTGCTGGGTGACAGAAGATATTCCTTCTTGTTGTCCTTCAGGCTCTGGAACAGCTAGATCTCTCTGATGTGCCTCTGAACTACCATTGCCAGTGCTGGGGCTCTCATCATTGGATCATTGCCGATCACTGGACATCTTGGGGAAGTTATTCCTTGGAAAATTCGACTGCTCATCTGGCCTGTTCATACAGTCCTACAGTGTGGGATGAGGAGAGGGGGAAAAAAAAAAACTTTCCTTAAAGAAATACAGGCAGCTGGGAGTGGGGGTTGAGGGAATAGGAAAAAAAAAAAAAAAGAAGAAGCCAAGGAGATTTGGGCTGGGGAGTGTGGCAAATTGAAAGGAGGGGGGATTGTGTCCCCTAGGAATTTTTTAAAGGATAACTATTTTTTTTTAAGGGCATGGCCACTGATGATGTTTGCAGGCAGGCTGGTTTAGGTCAAGAAGCAGGGATTTGTGGAGATAAGTTTACATATGATACCGGAGTGATGGATATACAACATTTTGCCTTTGTCAAAACCCATAAGACTTTTTATAGCACCAGAATGAATTTTATTGTGTGCAAATAAAAAAGCAATTTAGAAGATTGGGAGATCTCAGAATGTAAGACATACTGTCACACAGGAATCTGACTATATGACGTTAACAAAACAACCTCACTGCAGGGATAGGGAGAAAAGGTTCTGGCCTAAGCAAATTTGGGAATGAGTGGATTCTGTAAGACCAAAGGCAAAGGAACTGCACATAAACAAATATAACTTCAGTTAATATTTGTTTTCCATAAAGGTATGAGCTAAAGTACACTCTGAAGCCGCTATGCAAGTGCACTATGAGGGCTACAAAGTAACAAATTTCCAGCTCCATCACTATCTGTATTTGTGGTGTCATCTTACTGTAATGGAGATAACTTTCTTCCTGTCTGCCTGTCTCTACTTTTTATTCTTTTTATTCCTTCCTTCCTCCCTTCCTCCCTTCCTTCCTTCCTTCCTTCCTTCCTTCCTTCCTTCCTTCCCTCCTTCTTTTGCTATCATCTTATCTCTCTCTCTCTCTCTCTCTCTCTCTCCATCTATCATCTATTTATCAATCTATCATCTATCTATTTCGCATCTTTCATCAGTATGGACTTACAGATTCTATTCTAATCATTGGGTTATACTCCATTACTATGTTATTTATTTTGATTTTCAAATTGTTCCAAATTTGGCCAACAGGAGACCCTATAGCTTAGCTTCTGTGTCTTCTTGACATTTGTTCTTATCCTTTTTTTTTTGTTTGTTTTTTGAATACTATCCCCCTTACACAATAAGATGTTCTAGACTCATTTTGTACTTTTCTTGACTCACCTTTGGTGATTTTTTTTTTTTGTGGCAGTAGATATGCTCATTATTGGTGTATTATTGCCTCCAGACCCTTTCAACAGAGCTATGATATGCATATGTACATGAAATTAAGAGTGCATACTGATGCCTTCAATTGCAAACCAAACCTACAGGGTTTTTCTATATTTGTATCTCTGTTCTTTCACAGGGAAAACCTGGCTCACAACAACATTAACTCATTTGTTCAATTATCTATACACAGAATAACAAATGTACTAAGAATTCAAAATCTGTTAGTTCTTTGCTTTCCCTAGATTGACAGTATATAGTCAAAGTATTGTGTTCAAAAATTACTCGTATTAATATATTTTCCTTCCTTAGTGTATTTATGTCCTTTATTTGAAATACTGTTGGGTTAATTTTGTTGGGGAGGGGGTTGCATTTAGTTTTAGGTGTTTCCTCCCATTCTTGTTAAATGTTAATTTGATTTAAATTTTTGATTATGTAGAATACTTCCAAATAGAAACTATTTTAAAAAGGTATACTCAGAACAGTGTCACTCTATCCCAAATCCCTTCCATCTGATTCTTTCCACTCTGCATATAGATAATCAGTTTTATTGTTCTCTGGTTTATATTTCATGTTTTTATTTTCCAAAAACAAACAGATTTTAATATGTTTTCTATTATATTTACCCTGTTCAAAGTACTGTGTGTTTTCTCTATCCTCTGACTGACACACTTTTATTGCAGTGTATCTTCAAATAATATGCTATTTCCCTCCTATAATTTTTATGGTACATAAAATTTTATTTCTACCTAAAATTTTAAATGAGTTTTTAACATTTGTCTTAAACACTCTTTTCCTTTACAGAAATTAAATGTTTTATGCCTAACCCATTGTTAGTTTCATCTAGGGAATTTATCTTTGCAGATATTGTATTTGTCTAGAAGTTTTATATTTTTGTTATGTATTTCATGCTTTGTCTCATTATGTTCATGTTACTCTTCAAATTCTTGAGTATACTTTTTGATACCTATTTTAAAGTCAGTTTATGCCAATTTTTTCATCTTTATCATTTATGTTTTTTTTGTGTGTTGATTGATTTATCTTTTTAAAAAAATGTTTATTTACTTTTGAGAGAGAGAGAGAGAGAGAGAGAGAGAGAGAGAGAGAGAAAGAGAGAGACGGAGCAGGAGTGGGGGAGTGGCAGAGAGAGAGGGAGACACAGAATCCAAAGCAGGCTCCAGGATCCAAGCTGTCAGCACAGAGCCAGACGCCGGGCTCGAAGCCACGAACCGTGAGATCATGATCAAAGCCAAAGTCAGATGCTTAACCGACTGAGCCACCCTGGTGCCCCTGACTGATTTATGTTTTAACTATGGATTTAATTTTCTTTCCTTCTCACATGTGTAACAATATTTTATTGAAATGCTGTACATTATAAATTTCATGTTGCTGAGCGTTGTATTTTTAATTTTTCCTTCAAGTTGTTATTTGTTATTATAAAACTTTATTCTGCCAAGCAGTTAAGTTACTTACAGTTCAGTGTTATCCAATTAGGGCTTTCTTGGAAGCTGTGGTAGGGCTAGTTTGGGACAGTCTTTGCATTAGGCCTATTTTAGCTCTTTTGGTATCTCTATTGAATGTTCTAGGTGGTCGGTGAGGAATCTGCACTCTGACTTTTGGGAACTTGAGCTTTCACACCCCTTTATGATTTCTGGGAATTGTTTGACATATAGGTCCCTGTTCTTATTTGCCTTGAGCTATGAAAGTATGACTGAACTCTGCTTGGGAGCTACCTCCTCACAACAGGGCCCAGCGAGTTCTTCCAAGCAGAAATCATTGATTATAAAGCTCACCTAACTTTTTCTCTACTGTTGGTGATTAAAGCCTGTTGTACAATGTCTAAAAACCCTTTATTTGTATTTTCCCATTTTTCTAATTCGTAATGGTAGGTGGTAAGTCCTGTACTGTTTCCTCCATCATGGTAGAAACATAAACCCCTAAAGTCGTCTGAATTCTGTCTTTAATGGTGGCTATCTCTTTCCTTTAGGGCTTCTATTTTTTTGGTGGAACTTTTTGAGATTTAATGTTACAGGGTCATCTTCCTACGGATATTCCATAAGTTTTCTTTTCTTTTCTTTTCTTTTCTTTTCTTTTCTTTTCTTTTCTTTTCCTTTTAATCTCACATGGCTTTGGTAATCTTATTCATCGATTTGGAAACTCTAGACTCTGAGTGTCTCCCAATTTAGCAAAATTGGAAAGGTGAGAGTTTTAATTTTTTTTTTTTGAATTGAGTTTCAATTATTTTCCAGGAAAGAGGTGGAGAATCTGATTCCTACAGCTATATTAATACCAGAGGTAAGAGTCAATTTGTTGATTGTTTAATGTCTCTTAAATGTCATGCTTTAATGCCTTTATGCAGTTACACTTTACAAAATGGAACATACATCTTGAGTGTATTGTGGATGCTGTATGATCAGTGGTATGAGATTATAAAATTATGGGATCAAAGACTCCAAAGGGATGTTGGTGACGTAGTACATAATCAGGATGAATACCCTGTCAAAAATGAAGGAGAGTGTCAAGGATGGTATTGAAGAGGGAACTGAGATGTTAGAGTTGAGTGACTACTTGGAAACTCAGAAGCATGCAGCAGGCAGTTATCCACATGACACAATTAATCCAGGCCAGGTAAGGGGCAAACATACCATGCCAATGACAAGAGAATCTCAGAACTTGGAGAAGGTCTCTTATCTTTTTCCACCATAGTAAGAACTAACAGCACCTTAGCCAGTGTGGGGCCAACACAGGTGTGTATTGATATATGGCTAACACTCCTGGGCAATAGTGCTGTGCTAAGCACACTGGGGGTTTCAAAGAGTTTGCCTATACCTGTGTCCACGATGGAGAAAGGTTTTGACAGTATCTTTTTATTTCTCTCTCTCTCTATTTTGCTGTTCCATGGTACCAATAAGCTTTATACTTCTAGATTATGGATATAAGTTAACTACCTTTATGCATAATTCCCAGACTAACACAGTCATACAGGATTTTTACCTTTGTGAAATTGCTCAGGAAGATTATTTGAAATTCATGGCAAGAACATCCTACGTGGGGAAGATCTTTATAAGATTTTTCAAAATTCACGGGAACAGTAACCCAAATAAGAGAAACATCTATAAGATCCTAGAAGATATGCCCATAATTTAGAAGACCAGTACACTTTTAGAAGAAGGAAACAAAATATTATAGTTGAACTTTAGAAGCTTTAGGAAGAAAGTCTGTAATTGCAGTGTGATTCCCTAAGAATGGTATTTTAGAGGACGAGTTTACAGCTACCTTTAGGCAATGTGAAAAAAGCTCACAAGTAACCTCCCAAGAGATGACATGGAAGGGAGTGGGGCACCAAGACAGATATTATAACTTTAATGAGTTTAAGTATTACATCTATTTATGTTTAAAGTATTCACCTCTTTAAAGTAATGTGATAAAAGTATAGCATAATAGGAAAATACGTCCTATTTTAGAAGTACAGCAAAGCAGGCTGCCCAATGCAAAATTGTGAGTGAGATCATTTGAAGCTGAGAAAATATAAATACAGTATGAGCCCACATACCATGAAAAGTTAACAAATAGGGAAGAGAAGCAGCGGGGGAAACCCCAGGGCATTTAATCTTATTTTATGGTGGCATTCATGTACTGAAAAGAGTGAAAGAACAGCCCCCACACTTCCAGAAGTGAGTCAGTTTCATGTCTCAAGCTGATTATAAACCATTCAAGGGCGGCAGCCTCCCACAGCTGACTTTAACCGTGATTAGAATAGAAGATGGTGGCTAGTTTGGGCATACCATATGTACTCTGAAGCCTCAAAGCCCGATAGTCAGGTAAACTCAGTTTCTCTTGGACTAAAACATTGGCTTACAAATAACTTTCCATCAACATATTCTGTAAAAGACAGCTCGTCAACTGGCTAACCATATATGCTTAAACCATGACCAATACTATTTAGCATACACTTGACATTCTAGACCAATTTCAAAAGTTTAGGAATTCCATTGTAATTTCAAACCCTTTCAACTCTCCATCCTTATTGCCATCACGAAGAACAGTATTCCTTCTGATGGATGTGGATCATACTGTTCTACACAAATTCCCAGTTTTGTGTGAGAATCAGAATTTGTATCAAACAGTATGGATCCAGGAATGTTATGGTCTAGGAGGGGAGAAAACTTTCTAGTTGATGTCATTGTCTTTAATGACAAAACACTGCATGGGGATGCTTTTAAAAACATTACAAAAATATTTTTTTTCTTTCTTAATTGCAAACGGGATCTCATATTTACAGATCTCCTTTTAATCCTTTCTGAACAGCTCACTTAGAATACACATAATAAAGGATTAAAACAGAAAGAAGAAAGAAAGAAGTCTGCTTTGCAGAATGGAAAGACTTTCTATATTTTCCCTTAACTGAAAACAGAAGTCCTGAAACTTGCTTGAGGTGTTCTCATTTCTGCTACATATTTTCAAGCATTGAGACTCAGCAGTGAAACTACCTTTCCTGCTGTTGAAGTTACATGACCAACTTTGATTAAAACAATTGAGTGTATCAGAGCCACAAGATAGTATGTTCTCTGTCATGTGGAAGACGATGAAAACAACAGACATTGGACATTCTACATTCCAGCACATAGAACAGGTTATTCAAATCACAGAGCGTTGCAGGCTATAATTTAAGAAAAGTTATTTTTGCTTCTTCACAGAATTACTCTTTTATTTAAAACAAAATGTGGAAATATTTCCCAGTATCATTTGTGGCCACTTGACACCAAACATGAAGTATTCTTATTTAATTGTGTGAAAATTCATTGAAAGCATGACAGGTTGAATTTAAGAGAAACAGAAGTTAGTTTTTCAAATTATTATCTTTTTTTCTGAGCTCAATTTGACCTACTAAATCTGCTTTAAAAAATGATAAATCTGAAACAGGTGTAGCGAAAAATTCGGAAAGAAACATCCTTTCTCCCCATGCTTATTGAAGTGCAAACCAACCAAAAGAACCTAGTGATATTCAAATGGAAATTTCAAATTCTGAAGGTGTGTAACATTATATGGGGGTTGCATGTACTGGTTTTTCATAGTATCTCCTTAATTTTGTTCTCAGATGAACATATCTAAACATAAGGAGATTTACACCCCCAGCTATCCCATCTATATCCCACTAACTTGACAATAATGTATATAATGGGATCTACTCCGACACAAATCCACTTTTTCCTTTTTCCTGGGAGGAGGTTTATAGCAGAATTAAATTTTAACTTATTTTCCTTGCAAAGTAAAAAAGTAAGAATGGTCGCTATACCACTTCATATTCCTCCCAAAGAAAAATAAATAAAGCACCTAATTAATCCAGGACAAGTAATCCAGGATTCACATAAGTGGCACTACACATTTCTGAAATGTCCTCCAAACTAAAGGTTTATAATGAGTGAGACAAGAAATTATAATTCACTCTATCAAAAATCTGAAGAGGGAGGGAATATTTTTGCTATGCACAAGCTGAATCAAGTTAATGAGGCATCTAACATTGCAAAAAGAACGTTGTCTATAAATAAATTCAGTCTGATTGGGATGTATTAGTTGTCTGATAATATTCTGTAGCCTACAGATGCTTTGGGTAGAATGTAGATTTCTTAAAAAAGAAAGGCGAATGGAATTACTTCTGTATAGCTCCAGGTCAATTCTTGTAAGTGGCATTAAAAGAAAATTTTCCCTTTAAAACATGGCCTAACATTCAGGATATTTCCAACGTAATAAATTTCACAGAAGACAAAATGTATTCTCGGCGAAATCTACTTGAAACTTGGAATTTGGGGAAAGTATCTCCCCACTCCCTCATGTTTTTTTTCCATTGAAATTAGCATGTTAAGGTGATACTCATAGGCTGCGTACGTAAACTCTAGAGGCTAAAACGAGGATATAATTAGATTAGAATCTCAGCTACTGTTCAGCCTATTTCTACAACCTTGTACATGGAGTTATTCTTATTGTTGAGGGGATTGTACTTTTATTAATGAGCACCTGTGTCTGCCAGCTGTCTCTACAGAGTGGTATGCATCACATTGGAAGTTCAGGTTTCCAGGAACTTGTTTTTTATAGGATTGCAGGGTGTAGAGGTAGAATACATTGTATGTTGGCTAACCCTTTTCTTTACCTTCAGGGACCTCTTGATTTGTTCATGTACTCACATGTATAGCACCAAAGATATGTCCTCTTGAAAACATTCAGTAAAAATTCACTTCCCCCACCTTTATCCTACTGAAATTGCTTTTAAACAATTCAAAAACGTATATACATTTTTACCTAAAAAACTCAAAGAGTGGGGAAATGTACAAAGTGAAAAACAGAAGTCCCCTCCTACCTTTCCACAAACCTAGTCCTCACTTGTTAAAATTTTCTATTTTTAGGGCTTTCTTGTGTATTAAAAAAATGTAAAATTCTATGAATTATAAGGGAGTTTCTTTAGTTTTATTGACAGATTTTGTAGGTTTTGACTTGGAATTCTGGGAATTATATAGCCTTTTTGGTGATGAAATTTTTTCCTTTAGTTTTTATTCTTTTTAAAATTTCATATTAAAGTCAGAATGAGGAGTATAATATCTTTCTGCTGACATCTTTTATTGAAAGTTACTTTGCTTCCTATTCTTTTACATGATTGTCCTTATTCTGCCTTAATTGCAAAATTATTTTTTTTGTCATACAAAAGTTCTTTCTTGCTACACCTACTTCTTCATTTAATCATTTTCCTTCCTCCAATTTTTTCAAATGGAACCCTACAATCGTAGGATTGAAAGAGACCTTTAACATATGCAATCCGGCCTTTGCTGTGGTATTCTCCATAATTGTTTTACAATCCCTGCTTGAAAACAGAAAAGAAACTTCCTACCTCCTAACAAGTCCGTTTTATTGTCTGCTTTTCTGTCACTACCATTCCTTGCTCCTAGTTACACCTTCCTGAGCCTTACAAAGTAAGTCTAATTCATTTTCTGGTACCACTGCAAACATGTGAAGGCTTGTGTCTTGTTTTCTAATCATAAATTTTCTAGATGTCTGGGTAAAACATGTCAAGTTCTTTCGAGCATTTATAAATGCCATAGCTTTCCATCTTTTCAGGGTTTTGATTCACTCCACAAATCATGTATCGAGGTGTTACTATGTGAAGAGTCCATGCTAGATGCCTTACAGTGACTATCAGTTGGTCTCAACCTTGAAAGAGCTTATCTCGGTCACTATCCATTTCCAGGATTGAAAGGGAGTCAAAAAGTGTAAAGAAGCACGTTTATCAAACCTTATGTGAATAAAGAGGATTGTGACCAAATAAGTTTAATGTTGGGCTAACATTTCAGTGGATTCTGATTCTATTGGGAACAAAAATCCAAATTTCTTTTGGTAGCCCATTAATTCCTGCACAATCTGGCCCTTGCTGGCTTCTGGCCCTTTGCCTCTTATGGCTTTCATGTCACTGCTATATGTCAGCCATACCAGCCTAATCTAAGTTCTTCTAACAAGCCAGTTTTTTTTTTTTCTTGCCCTGGGGTCCTTGGATATGCTCTTTGTTTTGCCTCAAATGCCCTGAACTTTGTCAGGGTTCAATATATATTTGTTAAAGGCACAAATGAATAAATAAATGAACGAATGAATGAATAAATAAATACTTTTCCCTTCAAATCCTGGACCTCTCAAAGCTTTAAGTATGCAAATATATAACTCAAATTTCTAGGAGGGTGGTATGTAATGATTCCCAAATTTATTTGATCATAGATTTTTTTTCATGGAGGGACTAACATCATACACATATTAATTTATCATGCACATATTTTGAGAGTTATGGTAGGATAAAAATAGGATTTGAATCCTGGCTGGCACCAATTAATTTATGTGATCTTGGGCAAGATACTTATATTTCTCATAATCTCCTATTTGTGACTCTGTGGGAGACCAGTAAAGAGTCAACTTCTATTTCTCCAGGTTCTGGTAAAAAAGGAGTAAACAAGGAAGTACCAGATGGAAATTAAAGCATTTTATCTCTAATGGGTATCAGTGGGAGGATAGAGCTTAATATGAATGACAAATGAAACTATGAAGTGAATCCCAGTCACAGGCACTGATGGACCATTTCAAGGCACACAGTTTTTCCATTAATGAAGTATATTATCTGTGGCAAGAGGAAATGATCCATAGGATGCCCCAGCCTAAGTGAAACGTAAGATGGGAAGGTATAGAGAACTCCCAAGAGGGGAAAACAAAAAACTCTGCAAGGCGTGCCTAGGTAAGCTTTCTGAAATTGTTAATCAAATTAAGAAAGTCTTCTGCCTGGTGTGTCGCATCATTGGAAGGAAGGAAAGGTAGAAATGGAAACTAAACATTTTATTCTAAGACTTGTTTCCTCATCTGTAAAATGTTGACACTACTTATCACATGTTGTAAAAAGTAAATAAGGACCTGGGATAATCTACAGTGACTACTTTCAGAAAGTCAGATCCCTTTCCTTCCTTTTTTATGTGTTCAAACATGTCTTTACAAAAATGTGTAAAATTTGAATTTTACACATTCAAATACCTCATCAGAGGATAGAGCACTTGAAACCTTTAAACTCAGCTCCACCTATCTGATACGGAATTTGAACGAGTCTTAAAAGGAAGTAGATTAGAAGCCATTATTGTAATGTCTAGAATTTTGCAACTTTCCATAGATCTTGTATCTGGTCTCCCTAATACAGTACAGACCCTAGGCACATAAGTCTCAACTAAGAGAGAGCTTTTCCTCAGCCTCCTCTGGGCTTACTCAGTCCAAACAATTTGACTTCCATCTTTATACCTTTTTTTTAAAGTTTATTTATTTATTTTTGAGAGAGAGGAAGAGACAGCACACATGCAAGTGGTGGGGAAGGGCAGAGAGAGAGAGAGGAGAGAAACAATCCCAAGCATGAAGGACTCGATCCCACCAACCCAACAGTGAAATCATGAACTGAGCTGAAATCAAGAGCCTGACGCTTAATCAGCTGAGCCACCCAGGTGCCCCTCCATCTTTATATCTTGCTTAGTGTACCCTTCTAGAATTAGAGATTTGTCCTGACTACTTTTATTATTGAAATGTAGCCTTGATCTGCTTAAACTACATATGAATTATGAAAGATTTTTTTAGAAGAAAGTGATATGTATGATTCAACTATGATTTTTGACTGGTAACTATAAGAGTGCTAGTGGATAGGTGCTGCTGGTGAAAAGATCTATTCAAAAGTTACTTGTTCAGAAAGACTCTGCTGACCATTTCAAATAAAATAATCATATCTCTTAAATCACATTCACCATCCTACTCTGCTTTCTTTTTTTTAAAAAGAATTATTGAGAAACAAGATATTTTATTTACTTTAGTTTCTTTTTTTTTTTTTAATTTTTTTTTTCAACGTTTTTTATTTATTTTTGGGACAGAGAGAGACATAGCATGAACGGGGGAGGGGCAGAGAGAGAGGGAGACACAGAATCGGAAACAGGCTCCAGGCTCTGAGCCATCAGCCCAGAGCCCGACGCGGGGCTCGAACTCACGGACCGCGAGATCGTGACCTGGCTGAAGTCGGACACTTAACCGACTGCGCCACCCAGGCGCCCCTATTTACTTTAGTTTCTTTACATTATAATCTGAGAATGTATTATTTGATTTTTTCCTTGTTTATTATCTCCTCTCATAGAAAGACATGAAGGCAGAGGCTTTGTCTTGCCTAGCGTGTTATCTCTAGAACTGAAGAGTACCTGAGGTATAATACATGTTCAATAATATTGGTTCAGTAAAAGAATGATTGGAAAGAGAAGATTGGAAAGAAGTGACAGTGGAGGACAGAATATGTACCTGCAATCAGCTTATTGCCTCTCAGCTCCAAACTCATCCCTCAAAACCTGCAGCTGTACCTTCTTTTTCTACCACAGTCTTGTGGAAGAAGCCCTCAGTCCAAGTTTGAAATTCTTTAGGTACTCCCCCCATAGCCCTGAGAAGAATTATAGAATTTTCTTACATCTTTTATCAGAGATTAATAATTATTTATATTAAACTTCTGCTTGAACCACTATGTTGTTTCTATCTCCTGGTTAGATCCAGACTGATTCAGAATGGGGATAAGAATTTGGATGGGTCTCAGGAGGTAGACCCTTGAAGATGGGATTTTGAGATTGTTTGGCTATGCCCTTGAGCTTGAGCACAGTGCTGAGCATTTTTGTCAATGGGAAATGGATGCTAGTAATCCATGACTTATCATGGCATCACAGTTAATTAAGCTACCAACTGTGGTTGATTGTAATGAAGTGCCAACTGAAGCACATTTCTTGGGAACTTGAGTGGCTGTTACACTTGACCAGATGGAAGTAATGAATCCTATAATGACTAGAATGTGGGATGAAATATTTTCGTGTGTACTTGAGCACTTATATAGAGAAAATAACCATCTTAGCTTCATTATTTCTAAACTTAACTTACAACTTCATAACCAGAGAGTTTCTCCTAAAAATATATTATTTCTTGTAGCCACATGACTGATATTCGTGTAAATGAAATGCAAAATGTTATTGGGTGAGTTGCTGAATTATAATGACAGGTAAACCCACACACTTGCTAAGTTTCTCATGTGAAAATGGAAAAGAATAAAACTCTGAAACTGCAATAGGGACATCTGGTTGGATCTAAATGAACAGACAATCTTGGATCCACATGCCATTCTGAGACTCTCTTGTCAGTGTAAGTAGCTTGCTCTCAAAACCTTGTGATAATCATATTTGAACAGATGCCTTGAAAGGGGACGCTTCTTCTTAAGATCCACCTCAACTACCCTCTGTTGCCATTAAACCCAGAACTAATGTCAAATCTCAGCATTCCCCATGTTGGGTTTTCTCATCCTCAGCACTATTGACATTTTGAACTGGATAATTCTTCCTTATGTGGGCTGTCCTGTGCCTTGTAGGATATGTAGCAATATTGTGGGTGTCTACCCACTAGACTGTACAATAAAAAAATCTACCCAGTTGCACAATAAAAAAAATGTCTGCAGCAATTGCCAAATGTCTCTGGGAGAAAAATTACCACTAGCTGGGAATCACCACTCTAGGGCAAATAGTTACACAATATGAACTAGGAAGATACAGCTTACATACCAAAGAAATCACAAGACTTTGTTAATATCTGTCAGCAAAAGCCTAGGAAACATGTGTGAGAATGCATTCTGAGGTATTAGACCCAGGAAGGCATAATATAACACCGATTTTATTGGTATTATTTATAAGAAATTAAAATTGAACGTGTTAGCTAATGCAACAGGAGATGTTTCTAACAACTTGCTTGGGTTGACTGAAACTTGGACTCAATGTTGGCCTACATTTAAAGAGACTGTGATTCTAGAACCTCTCTGGAAGGATGTGTAGGGAAGGATCCAAAAGTTAATGGAGACAGGAAAGTTGGACTGGATTTATCATGCACCATTTATACACCCACCTTCTAATACATTCCATTAGAAATCCTAGAGGACATTTGCTTCACTGAGACATTAATATTAGTAAGAGAAGTACCTGCATCCTTGAAAAACTCTAAGGTTGGTCTCCTTTTGTAGACCAGATACGACTGTACGGGATCCCACAATGAGATGGGTTCTCCAATTTCATTGGGGATGAACTGACTCCAGAATAGCAGAAGCTAAATGGCCACACTTCATTGTCAAAGACAAAGTGATCATGTCAAGTGCTAAAGGTCAGGAAGACACCCTAGAAATAAGAGTGCATTTTCTCATACAGATCTTTGCAAGTGGCCAATTTATCACAGAGTCTCTAAGAATGAAATGAATAGAATTGGAGTCTCCAGGAAATCCAGGAAAGAAAAATATTCTGTGAGAAATAATTTTCTATGGGGTCCTGGGTGACTCAGTCAGTTAAGTATCTGACTTCGGCTCGGGTCATGATCTCATGGTTTGTGGGTTCAAGCCCCGCATCAGGCTCAGAGCCTGGAGCCTGCTTTGGATTCTGTGTCTCCCTCTCTGTCTGTACCTCCCTGCACCTGCACTCTCTCTCTTATAAAATATAAACATTAACGTTTTTTAAAAAAGAAATACTTTTCTAAATATACTACAAAAGAAAATATATTATGATTTGGGGAAATTGATAAAAGTGTAGGGAAAAAATGATTGATCCAAGTGTTTGGAATATTCTACTTTGAGAAACAGAGCTTTAGTAACCTGAATACATTTCCACAGGTATAGACACACTCTGTGGTATAGTGAATAACATGTGTTACAATATAATAGCATATAATATATATAATAATATATCATATATATAATAGCATATATATATATTGTTTTGTTCTTATAATATATTTGCATATATATAAGATTATACACATTTATGTGTAATAAGATTTTCAAACTTTTAATAAAAGTTAAGTATGTTACTGCTTCTTAAGTGTCTTTATTGGAAGATTGGGAGAATTTGAAGAGGCTACTGAAATGAATAAACTTTAAAAAACATCAATAGACTGAAAATGTATTATTTGGAGTGTTTCTAGTGTCAGCATCAGGAATAGGAAGAAAACAGAGGGCACAACTTAAGGAATTTATTTAATAATAATTCTGGTAGTGACTGTTGCTTTGAAAGCTTCTCATTTCTAGTTTGAAACCTCAATTAAGGGAAGGAAAATTTTTGCTTAATCTTAGAAAGTGTTGATAAAATTAACAAAATATTATGGTATGGGTTAAAAAGCTCACACCTTTATCAGTATCAGATTCAGAAAAGAGCAGAAGCTGCTTATGTAGGAACTTTCAGTGGATGATAACATATGCCACTTGGAATGCGAATGCATGGGATGAAGGAAGTCAAGAAAAGTGCAAGTTCATTCACATCAGCAGAAGTTGAAGTTTGGAAACTGATCATATCAGTGAATGAGATAAACAATAGATTTGAGGGGGGGAAGGAAAAATATATTCAATTCTCTGAGGCAAATGCCCATTTGAAATGTATTCAAAATCAAACCATCCCCAGAAGAAATTAAAAAATAAATGGAAACAAATGAAAATTAAAATACAACAATCCAAATGCTTTGGGATGCAGCAAAGGCAATCCTGAGAGGAAAATACATTGTAATCCAGGCCTATCTCAAGAAACAAGAAAAATCCAAAATACAAAATCTAATAGCACACTTAAAGGAAATAGAAGCAGAACATCAAAGATACCCCAAACCCAGCAGAAGAAGAGAAATAATAAAGATCAGAGCAAAAATAATCAATATAGAATCTAAAAAAACAGTAGAGCAGATCAATGAAACCAAGAGTTGGTTTTTTGAAAAAAATAAAAAAAATTGGTAAGCCTCTAGCCAGCTTCTGAAAAAAGAAAAGGGAGAGGACCCAAATAGATAAAATCATAAATAAAAATGGAATTGTTACAAACGATCCCTCAGAAATACAAGGAATTATCAGGGAATACTATGAAAAATTATATGCCAACAAACTGGACAACCTGGAAGAAATGGACAAATTCCTAAGCACCCACTCACTTCCAAAACTCAAACAGGAAGAAATAGAAAATTTGAACAGACCCATAACCAGCGAAGAAATTGAGTCAGTTATCAAAAATCTCCCAACAAATAAGAGTCCAGGACCAGATGGCTTCCCAGGGAATTCTACCAGACATTTAAAGCAGAGATAATACCTATGCTTCTCAAGCTGTTCCAAAAAATAGAAAGAGAAGGAAAACTTCCAGACTCATTCTATGAAGTCAGCATTACTTTGATTCTCTAACCAAACAGAGACCTAGCAAGAAAAGAGAACTACAGGCCAATATCCCTGATGAATATGGATGCAAAAATTCTCAACAAGATACTAGCAAATCCAACTCAACAGCATATAAAAGAATTATTCACCATGATCAAGTGGGATTCATTCCTGGGATGCAGGCCTGTTTCAATATTCACAAATCAATCAATGTGATACATTACACTAATAAAAGAAAAGATAAGAACCATATGATCCTGTCAATCGATGCAGAAAAAGTATTTGACAAAATTCAGCATCCTTTCTTAATAAAAACCCTTGAGAGAGTCGGGATAGAAGGAACATACTTAAACATCTCAAAAGCCATTTATGAAAAGCCCACAGCTAATATCCTCAATGGGGAAAAACTGAGAGCTTTCCCCCTGAGATCAGGAACACAACAGGGATGTCCACTCTCACCGCTGTTGTTTAACATAATGTTGGAAGTTCTAGCATCAGCTATCAGACAACAAAAGGAAATCAAAGGCATTAAAATTGGCAAAGATGAAGTCAAGCTTGCACTTTTTGCAGATGACATGATACTATACATGGAAAACCTGACAGACTCCACCAAAATTCTGCTAGAACTGATACATGAATTCAGCAAAGTCGCAGGATACAAAATCATTATACACTAATAATGAAGCAACATAAAGACAAATAAAGAAACTGATCCCACTCACAATTGCACCAAGAATCATAAAATACCTAGGAATAAACCTAACCAAATATGTAAAAGATCTGTATGCTGGAAACTATAGAAATCTTATGAAAGAAATTGAAGAAGATGCAAAGAAATGGAAAAACATTCCATGCTCATGTATTGGAAGAATAAATATTGTTAAAATGTCAATACTACCCAAAGCAATCCACACATTCAATGCAGTCCCAATCAAAATTGCACCAGCATTCCTCTTGAAGCTAGAACAAGCAATCCTAAAATTTGTATGGAACCACATAAGTCCCCGAATAGCCTAAGTAATTTTGAAGATGAAGATTAAAGCGGGAGGCATCACAATCCCAGACTTTAACCTCTACTGTAATCATCAAGACAGCATGGTATTGGCACAAAAACAGACACATAGACCAATGGAATAGAATAGAATAGAGACTTCAGGATTGGACCCACAAAAGTATGGCCAACTAATCTTTGACAAAGAAGGAAAGAGCATCCAATGGAAAAAAGACAGTCTCTTTAACAAATGGTGCTGGGAGAACTGGACAGCAACATGCAGAAGGATGAAACTAGACCACTTTCTTACACCATTCACAAAAACAAACTCAAAATGGATGAAGAACCTGAATGTGAGGCAGGAAAACATCAAAACCCTAGAAGAGAAAGCAGGAAAAAAACCTCTCTGACCTCAGTCACAGCAGTTTCTTATTTGACACATCTCCAAAGGCAAGGGAATTAAAAGCAAAAATGAACTATTGGGACTTCATGAAGATAAAAAGCTTCTACACTGCAAAGCAAACAATCAACAAAACTAAAAGGCAACCGAGGGAATGGGAAAAGATATTTGCAAATGATATATCAGATAAAGGGCTAGTATCCAATATCTAGGGGCATCTGGGTGGCTTAGTCCGTTAGACATCCAACTTTGGCTCAGGTCATGGTCTCACAGTCCGTGATTTCGAGCCCCGTGTTGGGCTCTGTGCTGACAGCTCAGAGCCTGGAGCCTGCTTCAGATTCTGTGTCTCCCTCTCTTTGACCCCCACCCCCCCACCCCCTTCATGCTCTGTCTCTCTCTGTCTCAAAAATAAATAAACATTAAAAAAAATCCAAAATCTATAAAGAACTAACCACAATTCCACACCCGAAAAACAAATAATCCAGTGAAGAAATGGGCAGAAAACATGAATAGACACTTCTCTAAAGAAGACATCCAGATGGCCAACAGACACACGAAAAGATGCTCAACGTCACTCCTCATCAGGGAAATACAAATCAAAACCACACGGAAATACCACCTCACGCCAGACAGAATGGCTAAAATGAACAAATCAGGAGACTATAGATGCTGGCGAGGATGTTGAGAAACGGGAAACCTCCTGCACTGTTGGGAAGGCAAACTGGTGCAGCTGCCCTGGAAAACAGCGTGGAGGTTCCTCAAAAAATTAAAAAATAGATCTATCCTACGACCCAGCAATAACACTGCTATGAATTTACCCAAGGGATACAGGAGTGCTGATGCATAGGGGCGCTTGTACCCCAATGTTTATAGCAGCACTTTTAACAATAGCCAAATTACAGAAAGATCCTAAATGTCCATCAACTGATGAATGGATAAAGAAGATGTGGTTTATATAAATACAATGGAATACTACTTGACAATGAGAAAGACTGAAATATGGCCATTTGTAGCCATGTGGATGGACCTGGAGAGTGTTATGCCAAGTGAAATAAGTCAGGCAGAGAAAGACAGACACCATATATTTTCACTCATATGTGGATCCTGAGAAACTCAACAGAAGACCAGGGGGAAGGACAAGGGGGTAAAAAAAAGTTACAGAGAGGGAAGGAGGCAAACCATGGGAGACTCTTAGATACTGAGAATAAACTGAGGGTTGATGGGGTGTGGGGAGGAGGGGAAAGTGGGTGATGGACATTGAGGAGGCACCTGTTGGGATGAGCACTGGGTATTGTATGGAAACCAATTTGACAATGAATTTCATAAAAAAAAAAATCCCCTTAATTATCTTGCAGGTTTTTACAATATTAACCACTTTGCCTGGTTTTTTTGCTTATGACTTCTCTACGATGAGACTAATATTAATTCATAACATTTTTTTTTTTGCAATAGAGGAAACTGATACCAGTCTGTTGGTACAACGATATGTACATACAAATCAATGCAATGTCATGTTTTAATGCAAAAAAAAAAAAAAAATCTTGGTGTACATACCCTGTGAAAATCTGACACCTCATTATTTTTCTCTCTTTTTTGTTTGTCTTTTTAAATAATAAATATTTTCAAGGTTTTGACAAAAGAAAGTCCTAAGGTTCTTGACTAGCCAAAGACAATTCAGAAGAATTATTACCTGCTTGGACCTTCACATTCTCAAGGCTAGCAACTGATGCTTTACCTTTCCAAGTCATTTTTATTAAAAAATGCTCCAACCATAAGCTTTCTAAAATCTCTATAACAAGCACAAAAGCAAGGTTTTGAAGTGGAAAAAAACCAGTTGAGGTGATTTTTCTTTTTCTTTCTTTTTTTGGAGGTATGCATGTGTATGTTTTTTTTTATTTAGCACACTGGGACAACATGGTCTTCTAATTTTTTATTCCTTTTGAATTTTTGAAGAAAGTAATAGTTTTAGTTTCTATATACAGATATATAAAAATTAAACTTTTAGTTTTAATATAAAAATATATTTAGATAAAATACCTTCTAAAAATATCCCTCCTTTCCTTATTTCTTGCCTCATGAGTTGTTTGTTTTCTTTCTCTAAATATGAACTCTCGTATCCTTTTGTTAACCAAGTATAGGCTAAAACCAATTCTTGTGTTTGCATTTGTGTGACAAGCAAGGTTTTGCTTTTCCTGAAGCATATGTAGACAAACGTACATAGGGAGAGGAAATCGAAAGAATGGGGCCAGTAAAGAAGAGGACAGAAGACTGAGAGAAGAGATGGGGGAGCCAATAATTGTATGCAGCATGCAGAAACCAGCTTCAAATTCAAAGAATAACGGGTATGTGAGTTTGAGATAAAGAGAGAGAGTTTATCTTTCCAAAAGATGGTATGCCTTTTGTTGACATACACAGGTTATCCAGAACTGCTGTTAGTATAGAGTTAAATAAAGCCCCATCCATGATACCCTCCTTCCCCTTACCATGAATTTTTGTGGGTGCCATTGAAATTTCTCTTTAAACTATTTAGCTGTCTCCAAATGACTTTGTCTATTAAAGTGTCTATGCTTTAATGTGTTTGAAGAAAAAATACAGAGGATTAAGATATTTAATTCAGCCAAATTATATGATATGTAAATTCTTTGAAGTTTCTTTGTAGACAGACTGTCTTCAAATAACTTGACCTTTTAAGTGTTCAGCATTTAAAGAGTTAAATGGAAAAAAATGCTTACAAATTGAAGTTACTCCAATTATACGATATATTATTTCAAAAACATATTAAGTCTTCAGATATTCTGTATTCTTCAGGTGACACATTAAACATCTCTCCCTTTAATACTTATGCAGAGACTATTATGCACTGAGAGAGAGAGAGAGAGAGAGAGAGAGAGAGAGAGAGACAGAATTTTTTTTTTTTTTTTTTTTTTTTTGCTTTAAACAACTCTACTAGCCCATCTAAGTAAGACGGTGTTATGAGAGTTGTGTAGTATATCATGGGGGTTGCAGCACACATGGCTGGAAGCCTCCAGAGTCTCTAGTGGGAGGCATGTGGCTGAGGAGGTCTATGCTTTGTTCTCTGTTGGTCTGGTGAAGCTGGTCTGACTCCCTTCCCTCCCTTCTTAGTGCCTAATATACTGAGGTCGTCTTTAAAGTTCCTGCATGCTCCTGGCCAACTTGCCATCCAGCAACTTGACTTTAATAAGGATTTTATTTTTGAAAAGGCAGATGAAAGCTGGGTGGATGTTTTACTTATAGACCTTAAATACCTGTGCTGGTATCTGTTGGAGTGTTTTGATAAAATAAATTTCTCTTTTTAAAAAAATTGTATTTTAAGTAGGCTCCATGCCTAACGTGGGGCTTGAACTCACGACCCTGAACTTAAGAGTTGTATGCTCTACCAACTGAGCCAGCCAGGTACTGCTGCTTTTGTGCTTTAGAAAAAAAATATTGTGGTGTAGGCAAATTTTAGAAAATAATTTTAGTGGAAAGACAGTTTCGGCTTATAGAAAAGAGGTTTTGGTTGCTAGTAATAGCTGAACTAAAAGCCAGACATGAGAGTGAGACACACATATGCTGGAAGTTAATTGGCAGTTACCTGATAGAATGGAAAACTTTGGAATAATCAAGCAAAGAAAACAATAATTCTTGGTAGGTAGGTTTGAATTTTTCCACACCTTTTAGAAAATATTTAGAAGTTCATATTTGAAACAAAAAGAAGTTGAAAACCACTGTGGCTTTCTAAGAGAGGGAATGATGTTATCCAAACAACACTTATAGAAGATTATTCTAGCAGCTGTGTTGGACTTCTTTAGTTGCCTTTCAGTTTATTGCCTGATTGCAAGTAACATTTTAAAATATGGCAGAAGAAACATATGGGAAGTTGATCTAAAATGTCTCATCTGTAAAAAGCCATAACATACTGGTAAAATATATTGTATATATATATATATATTATTTTAAGACAAATTAAACATTTGAATAATCTGATTATAATCTATGTCCCTCAGAATAAAGAGGTACCCCGGTCAGTGTTTCTGTGAAATTTCTTCTTAAATTACATGTATAATAAATAAATTATGTTCTCAAATATGCTCCAAACATTGAGCAGGTGCCTGATATAGACCTCTTTTCCATTTCAAAGCAGTGAAATTTCTTGAATTACTTTCCATGTATTCATTTATAGGGAGATACCATAGGAATAATTTTGCTTTACTTGAGTCCTCCTCACAATTTTGGAAATGACTTTTCTGAGTCTGGATAGGAATACAATTTATGGAGGTCTATTTGATTAAATGTATTTGCACCTTTGAAAATGTTTACAACTATTGGTATGGGGTGAATTGTGTACCCTCAAAAGTTCATTGTTGAAGTCCTAATCCACAGTACCTATAATTTGACTATATTCAGAGATAGGACTTTTTAACTTTAGAGAGATAAAGGATTAGTGAGGGAGAGGGGCAAGAAAGAGAGAGAGAGAGAGAGAGAGAGAGAGAGAGAGAGAGAGAGAGAAGAGAGAGAATCTTAAGCAGGCCCAATGCTCAGTGTGGAACCCAACTTGGGGCTCGATCCCATGACCCTGGGATCATGACCTGAGCCAAAATCAAGAGTTGGGCAATTAACTGACTGAACCAATCAGGCACCCCATAGACAGGTTCTTTAAAGGGCAATTAAGTTAAAGTGAGGTCATTAGGGTAAGCCCTAATACAATATGACTGGTGTCTTTATAAAAAGAGGAAATTTGGTCACATATATAAAGGAAAGGTAAAATGATATAGGAAGAAGATGGCCATCTACAAGCCAAGGAGATGGACCTGGAACAGATCCCTCCCTCACAGCCCTCAGGAGGAACGAACCCGGTAGACACTTTGATTCGCAGATTTCCAGCTTCCCATATTGTGAGACAATACACTTCTGTTGTTTAAGCCATCTGGTCTGTGGTGTTTGTTTTGGCAGCCCTAGAAAACTAATAAAATTCTATAACTAATCCCAATTCTAAAATTTTCTAAATAAATATGAAGGGAATCAAACAGAAGTTTATGTTTTTTTTTAAACGTCTGTTTGTTTGTTTATTTATTTATTTTTGTGTGTGTGTGTGTGTGTGTATGTGTGTGTGTGAGAGAGAGCGAGAGAGACAGAGCGAGCCTGTGCAGCCTTATGCGGAGCTTGATCTTACAAACCATGAGTTCACGACCTGAGCCACAATCAAAAGTTGGTCACTTAACCAACTGAGCCAGCCAGATGCCTCCAGGATTTTATGTTAACAAAATTTATTGCAGTGCTATTTAGAATACTGAAAAGTGAAATTAACTCAATAAAGGAATGGTTATATGATTTCTGATACAAACTTATAAAACCATTAAAATATTTTAAAAGATGAGGCGCCTGGGTGGCTCAGTTGATTAAGCATCCCAGTCTTGATTTTTGGCTCAGGTCATGATATCATGGTTTGTAAGACTGAGCCCCACATAGGGCTGTGTTCTGGCAGCATGAAGCCTGCTTGGGATTCTCTCTCTCCCTCTCTCTCAAAATAAATAAATAAACCTAAAAGGATTATTTTTAAGAAATGCTTAATGACATAGGAAAATGATCATAAAAAATGTAAACGAAAAAGCAGTTGACTACATTATTTACACTATGATCCTACTTAGTGAAAATAAAATGATTGCATTTATTCAGACAAAAGAGTAGAAATAAATCTATCAAAACATAACATGTTAATTGGGATTATCTCTTAGTGGTGACATTTATTTTCTTCTCTTTCTCTTTCTGCATTTTTTGTGTGTCTACTGGAAAATGTATTTTTAACATTATAAGATATTCTTATTTAGATAAATAGAAATAGAAAAAAGAAATTAATATTGAAGTAATTATTATTGCTCTTTTTTAAGATTTTTTTTTATTTTTAAGTAATCTCTACACCCAATGTGGGGCTCAAACTTTCAACCTTGAGATCAAGAGTCACATGCTATACCAACTGAGCCAGCCAGGTGTCCTATAATTACTACTGCTTTATCTTAAAGTTCAGTGAATCTCTCTCCTGCCATCTGCAGTCTTCAACCTCAACCAGGGAATTTCAAAATTTCAGGTGCTGTCCTGTTTAGCTTCAGAGTTTTCATTTCTTCCTTTGTTTCTTTGTTTCTTTCTTTGTTTCGTTGTTTCTTTCTGTTTTTTTAAAGAGAACCAGACTTTTATTTTGTATTTTATTTATTTATTTTAAATTTTATTTTAGAGAGACAGGGAGTATGCAAGTGACGAAGAAGGGGAGAGGGGGAAGGGGAGGGAGGGAGAGAGAGAGCGAGAGAGAGAGAGAGAGAGAGAGAGAGAGAGAGAGAGAGAGAGAGAATCTCAAGGAGGATCCACACTCAGCATGGAGCCTGACACGGGGCTAGATCCCACGACCCCGGGATCATGACCTGAGGTGAAATCAAGAGTCAGACACTCAACTAACTGAGCAACTCAGGTGCCTCTAGAATTTTCATTTCTTATGATTTCTATTTCTCTCCTGAGATTCTCCATCTGTTGACTTCTGAGCATATTTTTTTTCCTTAACTTCTTGAACCTATTAATAATAGGTGCTTCAAAGTCATTGTTTGTTGATTCCTATATTTAACTATTTTTGCCACTCACTTTTGGTCATTTTTTTATATCTACTAATTTTTTATAACATGTTCCACATGTTATTTGGGTGACTGTACACAGGAGAAAGGGGAATATGCATACATTTTGAGGAATTTTAGATACAGGGTATGAGTTGACATTGATATTTGGAAACTTAAAGTTCCATGAAGTTTCCTCCTTTAGGATGGAGACTTAAGGGTGGCATGTAATAAATGAGATCCTGGCCTAAAGTCAAACTCATAATGTTTTCACTATGCTTGTGGACCCATCCAGGACTCATTTCCCAAGTCTCTTAATGTATAATTTGAATTGATATACTATCCTTGGCAGTTGGAATAATCTCTATGTTTGTTCTCTGGTCTGTTGGATAAGAGCTGTAACAGTGGAGAAGGCCAAGTAGAAACCTCTGAAACATTCTATGCCATCTCCTCTCCACCAAAATAGTAAACTAAAAACACTATCATACTTTGTGGGAGATGGTAGAGATTAATGCAACAATTAAAGACCTAAAAGATAATTGTGTAATTGTCCCTGTCATTATTTAACTAGCCGGGTTGACTCTTATAGAAATCAGATGGGTGCTAGAAAATGACTGTAAATCTCAATTGTAGGTTCCATGCTAGGGTTGGTATGATTGTTAGAATAAATGAATAAGGTCTCAAGTACATGGTGCATGGCTAAAAATTTACCAAAGGCATCCTTTCCTGCCTTACTTTGCAAAGAAAATCATACATAGTTTGCATTCATATGTGATGGGCAGTAATACTGATTTACTGTTTTGTCTCAGTAATGCTGAGACTGTTAATGCTCCCACCCAATGACATGAAATAGTCCAAAAACACCTTGACTGCCTGGACATCTCACAGACCATGATTGAATTACATCAGTTACATCATAATGATTGGTCCAGATATATACAAGATGACTAATAACAGGAGACATTGGTAAGACACTTATGTTTCAGAGGGTGAAATCTTATGAAGATTCAGGGACCACTTCAGAGTGGTCAGGAACATGTCACAATTCCCCTCTGAAGAGAAAGAAAAATTCCTGAATATTCCAATGCCTACCACAAGGTAGGAAGTACATCACCTCGCAGGCCTCTTTTGGTTCTATGGGCAATAGATTTCACATATAGGTATATTTTCCTGGTCTATATACTGGGTGACACAGAAGGCTATCACCTTTGAGTGGGGTCTGGTGCATTAAGGGTTGTGAAATGAGTCCGAACTGTGGTACAATCTCCCCTGCCACTCAGATCATATGATCTGGCAGACAGACTATAATTTTGGAGGTATACTATGCAGTGTGGACTTTATGGAAAGCCCCAGTAGAAAAAATCATACTGCTATGGGCTAAGATCTTGCCATTCACCAAAGAAAATTATATGACTTTGGGGAAACATTTGCTGTCATGTTACTGAGTCCTGGTAGAAACAGAACATTTGACCATGGGGCATTAAATGACCATGCATCTGGAATTGCCCAATATGAGTTGGGCCCATCAAGTCATAAAGTAAGATGAGCCTAGAATCAGTTCATTATAAACTGGCAATGGTGAATCTGGAATTGAGCCTGAGCAGGACTAGGGAGCACAAGAAAGCTGCATGAATGAGCAGATTTTCACACTAACCACCATAGTTGTCCATCTCCCAGCCTTTACTTATGGCTACATGGGGAGAAGGTGTTCATACCACCAGCTGAAGAGGAGAAAATAAGTCAGAGGGATTATTTTGCTCGTTGAGTTTATCAGCAAATTCTTCCATAGAAGCACCATATTTTTTAACTACATAGATAAGCAACCCTATTGTTGATACAGCGGAGAAGGTCTCTGCAGTAATCACATATATTTCTTTGGAAAGAAAACATAAGATAAGCTCAGTTCCAAGCACACAGGGTGCTGTTGCACCAGTTTTGGGCAGAGGAACTGGAAGAATTCCTTGGGATCAGCACAAATGAACTTTTCCTCCATTTTTAGGAAAAAGTTATAGAGGGACATGATTTGGCTGCCCTGTGTGAAAGATCCTTGTTGCCTGCAAAACCCGGGACCAGCGAATGCGGTTTTCTTCAAACAGGGGCCACTGTGGCAGCCACAGTAAGCACCACCCAGGATAGTACGGTCAGTGAAGGTCCATGCAACAGTCTTCAGTCTTCATGTCCTAGTGATAGGTTTCCATCAAACACATCCAGGATGCAATTGAGCTGGAGAAGTCACAGCAGACCCTGGCTCAAAAGCACCATTACCTTTTTGATGTCCAGGGGGAAAAATAATCTGTATGGCATTGGACCTTACTTATGAAGAATGGCTGCATAGAGTAAACAAGGAAGGAAAGAATTGCCTAAACTATCATACCTCTGTGCAGAACATGATGTGTCAAAAGGAACGAGAGCACATGACAAACTGGGGGGAGAAGCATGTGGTGCAGGGCACCTATACACAGCAGGAAAAGGAGACAATTGTTAAGCGTATTGCAGATCTACAGCAGCTGGCAGAGAGGGCTCCAGCACAGCCGGTTCTGGAAATGTATCTACCCCAGTGGAGACAGCTAGAAGCAATTGACCAAGGAAACCCGCCCACATGACGAAATCTTTCTGTATTGCTATCTACTGAAGTTACACTTAACCTTTCCTAAAAATGAAAAGTTTGAGTTTCCTATAGTGAGAGAATTGAAACAATCTGTTGTCCAGTGGGGGTGGTTTGCATCCTTATTGCTCTGTGTTTTGAATTGTTCCATGATCACTTTTGAATAAATAGCTCGTTTTTAATAAACTTTGTTGCCTGACTGAAAAAACAAAAAGCCAGAGTATGTAGTTTTCAGATGGGTTGATTTGTTATGTGAGAAGTTGAAAATAAGTAGTAAAGTCACATTCAGAAGTAGCCTTGAAAAAGAGTGAAAAAGCAACACCTACTCAGTGGGCAGAGCTACAAGCCACGTACCTTGCCATTCACTGTGTGTGGAATAAATTACATGGGATGAGAATCTAGAGATTTGGGGAAGTGACCTCACCTTGTGGACTAATTAAAAAACTGGAGACGAGTCTGGGGGAGAAGCATGTGGATGGATATATAATTAGGGGTATGGAGTGTGAAGATTCTTGAATCTTATGTTAATGACTATCAGAAAGCATCTAACATGAAGTAGACACTGAGCAGTAGACAAAATGACTCACCTACTGAAAAACAGGCTTTGTCACTAGATGCTCCAGAACTGGTGTGATAGGCAAATGAATAGAGCAGTCACAGTGACAGAAGTGGAGGCTACATAATACTGGTACAAAACACATACTTCCACTTACTAAAGACAATCTATGCTGCTATTGTCTCTGAATATCCAGTATGTCAGTAACAGGGACCAGTGCTAAGCTCTCCATATGTCTCTATTCCTTGAGGAGACTAAGTAGTCACATGATGGCAAGTCAACTACATTGGGCTCCTTCCATCCTGAAAGGTCAAGAGTTCATCTTCCAGCGATCCATATCTAATCTAGGAATATGTCTGCTTTTCCTGCCTTCAGAGCCTCAGTCAATACCACCATACAAGGACAATTGAATGCTTAATCCATAGACATGGAATCACACAGTAAAACATTTGACTAGGAAAGCTACTTTATATCAGAAATGTGAGAGTAGGCTCATGACCATGAGATCCATTGGTTATATTATACATTCCATTATCCAGAAGCAGTTGGTCTCAGAGATTACTAAATTGGCCTTATAAATGCATAGCTTATGCACCAGTTTGGAGGCAACACTCTAGAAGTTAGTGCTATCCTTCAGATTGCAACATATGCACTAAATCAGGGGCTTATATAAATTATATATAGATATGTAAATACACATATCTATACACATATCTATCTATCTACCTATATATCTATGGAGAGAGAGAGAGAGAGAGTGAGAGAGCGCTCACAAAGTTCTCCCCAAGATAACTCAACCATGGCAAATGAAATGTTAAATGTAGATCAAGCAGAAGAGAATCTTGAAAATAGCTTTTGTGTATGACTTTGGGTTCATCTTTGACTTCTCTGGCACCTCACCTTTGTGGTTACCAAATCCTGTCAATGCTTCCTCAGTTTGCCTCTCTTCATTCTTGCTGCCACTTTCCTCATTAAATCTCATGTAGCTAAAGCCTTTAGCTCAGTCGCTCACAACCTTTTTTGGCACAACGCAGTCATTGATTTAGTGGTGTTCTCACACATTAGTATTTTTTAAAGTTCCCAAGGTAACTCCAAAGTGCAGTCAAAGTTGAGAAACATTGTTAGTTGTCTTCTTTGCCTCTGGCCTCTACCTTCTTTAAACCCTGTTTCACAATAATGATTTACCTTTCTAGCACACTGATTTTTAAATATAATTATTCTGTTTAAAGCATTTATATTACTTTCAATAGCCAAAAAAATTCCAAATGCTTTAAAATTGTATTTAAAGTCTTCAAGCTTCTGAATTTAATCAGTGCTTTCAGTTTAATATGTTCTCTTGCACAGTCTGGGGTTCAGACTGGAACACTTACCACTGCTGGAATATGCCATTCATTTGCTTGCTTAGTCTATACCACTGATTCTCATACTCCGTGTGCATTATAGAGTATGGAGAAGAGCTTATTAAAATGCAGATTCCAAGTTTCTGTACTGCATTGTGACCTAGAATGGTCCAGAGGACCTTGCTGCTACAAAACAACAACTTACTTGATAAAAATCTTAGTTTACTGAGATCTTATGTATTGCTGAGGTCATAGGAAATAAGGGAATTGCTTAGGGCACCTCTTACAGGTGGGAAAATAGTCTGTTTGCTGAATCTGAAGTGGAGTCAATGAGCAGCAAGCCAATGAGAACCATGAAACTTCCCTGTAGGTAAATACAAGTATTAGCTCTGTCATTAGGAAAGTCTTGAACAAGCCTCAAGGAAGCATTGCTGAAGCCTAGGCCCTTGCATTATCTAGCGGCTCTCAAAAGAAATTTACGTGGTTTCAGGGGGTTAGACTCCTTGTCAATAGGAGCTAACTTTCAAATTTGAAACTTAAAATTAATCTCCTGCTTAAAAATTAAATGCTAATTTGATGAAGGAGAGAAGATAGGGTTGGTACTGTGAAGAAACTTAAGCTTCAATAGTATAAAGAAAGAAATACAATCTAACAGGAAAAGCTGAATGCTCATCACATGTTATAGTTTCACAGAGGTATCTACAATTCTCACAAATTAAGATAGAACAAACAAGAAATTTTAAAATATCCCCAAGCATGGAAGAAAACAAGCCATTGTGCATAAGTCAGTAGAAATAACCAATAATAGATTTGTTCCCAGAGGTTTCAGATATTGTCATTCTTAGGATCAAAATATAAAACTTCTGCAAGATTTCACTCTTTTTTATGGCTGAGTAATGTTCCATTGTGTGTGTGTATGTAACACATCTTCTTCATCCATTCATCTATGGATGGACACTTGGGTTGTTTCCATATCTTGGCTACTGTAAATCATGTTGCAATAAAAACAGCACTGCATATATCTTTTTGAATTAGTGTTTTCATTTTCTTTTGGTAAATACCCAGTAGTGGAATTACTGGATCATTTCATTTCTGGTATTAGTAATTTGTGTTTTATCTCCTTTTTTCTTGGTTAGCCTGGCTAAAGACACATTTTATTAATATTTTTCAAATAATTAGCATTTATTGATTTTCTGCATTAATTTCCTGTTTTCAACTTCATTGATTTATGCTCTAATTTTCATTATTGCTCTTCTATTGGTTTGGATTTTATTTGCTCTCCTTTTTCTAGTTTCCTTTTATGGAAGCTTAAATTATTGGTTTTAGATTTTTCTTTTCTTCTAATCTATGCATTCAGTGCTATGCATTTTCCTCTGAGCCCTGCTTTGGCTGCATTTCACCAAATTTTCCAAGTTCTATTTTTAATTTTTAATTTAGTTTTACTATACTCATATATGCTGAGAAATGTAGAGTCTTTTTTTTTCCTTTTTCACAAACTTCTATTTCTAGAGCTGATCTGATTTTTATATATGGTCCAAACTTTGCTGGGTGTTGAACAACAAAAAATTAAAAAAAAAATTTAAAAATCCGTGAGCTTAATATATTCCAATAATTAAATGAATTTCTTTAAGTGTATGTTTTATTTCTACTCTGTTATATCAGTATATACTCTTTTTTTTCCATTTTTTTTTTTACCAAGGTGGGGGGGCAGGCAAATTTTCATTGTTATGATGGAGCCTAGGATTTTTAAAACTAGTGTAGTGAGACCCTTCTGTCTTGGTATTCTCTGAATCTTCCCTGGATTGGCTGGGAATAGTCTAATCTTCTCTTTAGATGAGGGCCTTCTGAGTCCAGGTGGTTCCATTCCTGGGCATTCCTTCAGCCCTATGTTAATGAATCTTACCACTGGTATAACTCATGACCTGATCTTTGTGCTTGATAAAGACCTACCATTTCTCCCTGGACAAACCAAGTTCCACCTCAGCTTTTGCTAGTGGTGTAGACCTCTCTAATTCTATGTCACATCTTCCATTCAGCTTCTGGTCTATGATGACTACACCATACCCTATATTGTGGGGGTATATTGAATCTTATTACAGAGACTCACTTGTAGGTTTCTAAATATCCATTTATCCCCTGTTCATGCTCTGTCTCTCTCTGTCTCAAAAATAAATAAACGTTAAAAAAAATGTAAAAAAAAAAAAAAAAAAGGGGGCACCCGGGTGGCTCAGTCGGTGAAGCGTCCGACTTCGGCTCAGGTCATGATCTCACGGTCTGTGAGTTCGAGCCCCATGTTGGGCTCTGTGCTGACAGCTCAGAGTCTGGAGCCTGTTTCAGATTCTGTGTCTCCCTCTCTCTCTGCCCCTCCCCTGTTCATGCTCTGTCTCTCTCTGTCTCAAAAATAAATAAACGTTAAAAAAAATTAAAAAAAATCCATTTAACTTCTTTGTCCTTATCCAAAAGTTATGGTAAGTCCTGAGTACTTTCCATATTACACAGTCGCTGAAAATGACTCTGAGACCCTTTCTCTATTTCCAAGCAGTGCTATCAAGTTTTCTTTGATATGGACATCTCCATACTGGCATGAGGACAGCCTTTCATTCCATTTGTTCCCAAGTTGGATGATAGGTAGAAACCCCAGAGAGTTTGGTTAGCTAATAACATCCATAGAAACTGTATTTCAGTATTTTGTATGCTAATATCACAGAGGGTATAATATTTTTAAAAGTTTAATATACTTTTCTCAGTTCATCTAATATTTGGACCCTTGCCCAAAGATAAAAGAAGACACAGGTCTGATGACCTCCTTTGTCTTGCTTAATTCACCTTCTTCACTCCATAATCTATATTTGCCAGAAGGTGCAGATATATTCAGAGTTTCCTTGTACCTTATAGTGAACTCTGTGGTCAAACTGGCAGGACTGTCTCTTGAAAAATCAAAAGATAAAATGGAATAGTTAAGAAAAAGCTTTTCTTTCTTTTAAAGTTTTGGTTTCAAACCAACTTCAATACTTTAAAATAGTTTTCAGATGATTTGGAGTTAATTTTATTTTGGATATCTTAGCTGAAAATTACAGTTCTTATTCCTCATTCCTCTTTTTCTATTCATCCCCCTTCCATACTTCCTGCAGATGATTGCCTTGGTTCTCCTGGAAAGAGATTATCTGCAGAAAAGTACAAAAGAGAATACTTGAAAGTAATTTTTAAAAATATCACTCTGTCGTTTAGACAAAATACTAAAGTTTATGTTCCCTGGATATTACTAGCCCTCTAGTCTTTATAGCCAGGATGGAGGGAAAAGAAGTTTTGGTCATGTCACCATATATTTTAAGTCTGAGAACTAATAATTTTTATTGACTTACATAGATTTAAATCAGCTCACTGTGACCCATCATACTTTGTGCTAGAAAAAAAAATCAAAGGCTTTTCTAATCAATTTGTCTTAAGAATCAACTCTGAAAGTAGAGCAAAATCATTAATCAATTTATATAGAATGAGAGAGAAGTCTAGCGGTTATGGCACATTCAGGACATAGAAGGTATGCCACTCACAATACGTATGCTCTCAAACCAGTTATTTATTTGTACCTCAATTTTCTCATCTGAAAAATGTGGATAATTTAAGAGGATTAAATTAGTTTGAGTGAATCTCTGTGAAGCACTTAGAACAGACTGCATGTAATATGATTATACCATCCTATACTAGATAATAGCATTATTTAAAGAGTACAGTACAGTGATTCAGCATAGGCTTTGTAGTTTGCAGGCCTGGGTTTTAATTCTACTTAAATTTTAAAATTTAAAGGGGCATCTGGGTGGCTCAGTTGGTTAAGCATCCGACTCGGCTCAGGTCATGATCTCACAATTTGCAATTTGAGCCCCGCGTAGGGCTCTGTGCTGACAGTGTGGAACCTGGAGCCTGCTTCAGATTCTGTCTGTCTCTCTCTCTCTGCCCCTCCTCCCTTCTCAAAAATAAATAAAACATTAAAAAAAATTCTAAAATTTAGGTAATTTGGGATGAGTTGTTTAACCTCATGAAGACCTGTGTTTCTCATCTATAAAAGAGGATTAGTAATAGAATCAACTTCCTGGATTCTTCATAGGAATTTATATAACATATGTAAAGTTCCAACCAAGTAGCTGTGTGTCAGCTACTACACTAACTCAGCTAATGACAAAAATTGTAACAGAGTTTATCAGAGAAAACCTGTTAACTCTGTTTTTAAAAACTGATCTCTAAACTCAGAGCTGGAAGATAAATATACAAAATTGAATGAACAATTGTTACACCCATATCTACAAACCCAATAGAAGAGCTGCTGTAGAGTTATGTGGTTTTTTCAGATAATATAGTCTCTATGTGGTTTATTTTACCTGTATGTTAAAGAAAGGCTCTTAAAGACCAGATCAAATTTTTGCATTTATCTTCTTAAAGCAGCAACCTAGCCCAGCTGGCATTCTGGGACTCCTTCCATCTTTGGTTTGACTTGATGATTCAGTGAAGTACATACTGTTCTTGCATCAGAAGTAGCAGTGTTAATTCTATTATGCCAAATACTTTCACAGTAGCTCAGCCTGACTTCCCTGTATGATTGCTTATTGCAGAGTCACTGAAGCAGCTGGTGGAAAAGTCCATGTCGATCCCTTTGAGACCTGTGCCTTTGGAAAACATTCTAAGTTGTTCTGCATTTCAAGGAGCAAGTAACGTGGTACAAAACTACCAGGGACTCTCCATTTGTTCTTCGTTGGCTTGTAGGAACCCCACAGAAAGTTCTTTAGCATCCTAGACTTAGGTTGACCATATAATTTTTCATCCAAGGAACACTCTTGAGAGTGAAAGGGGACACAGTTAATAATTAAGATGGGACAACAAATGTAAAACGGGCCTATTCTGAGTGAATGGTGTTGTGTAGACACTCTGTTGGGCTCCACAGTCTCTGATCCTGTTCTTTTTTAGTTCAGTTCCAAACCTGAATAGCCCTGTTCCTCTGCCTGCTGTGAACTGTGGAAGAATGTCCCCAAATAGCCTGTAACTAGTTTTTGTTTCCCTGCTACAGCATTGCTTTTGCTACTGCAAGAGAGTATTAATATTTCTCCTTGGTTCTCATCAGCTTGCCCAAAACTTGCCTCATTTCAAAGACAATGCCTTGGATATCTTCCAATAGACATGTATTTGTTCATTTCACAGGTATTTTATTGAGTGCTGATTTTGAAGTAGGGGCTGTTTAAGCTGTAGGGAAATAATGCACAGGAGTGATAATGTGCCTGTCTTATGGAGTGTATGTTCAAGTGGACAGACACAATACATGACCAATAATAAGATACATATTTTAGGTAGTGAAAGTTACAGTGAAGAACATAAAACAGATAGGGTTATCTGTGTGAAAGGAGACCATTTTAGATAGGTTGAACTCTGAGGGCCTCTGAGACCTGAAAGATAAGGAGCCAGGTATACAGATGCAATCATATAGAGGGAAGAGGAATCATCTAGAGGAAAAACGAACAGTAAGTGTAAACATACCCAAGTAAGCATAATCTTAAAATGTGCTACGGCGATCAGTGTGTCAAGGTAAAGAGAGTGAGTAGAAGAATGCTGAGGGTCAGATCATTTCTGGCTATGTAGGCAGGCCAGGTTATAGGATCTGAGGTCTTTAAAAAAATTGTTTAATGTTTATTTATTTTTGAGACAGAGAGAGAGAAGAGAGAGAGAGAGAGAGAGAGAGAGAGAGAGAGAGAGAGAGAACCAGCAAGGGAGGGGCAGAGAGAGAGGGAGACACAGAATTGGAAGCAGGCTCCAGGCTCTGAGCTCAGCAGAGTGCCCAATGTGGAGCTCGAACCCATGAGCTGTGAGATTATGACCTGAGCTAAAGTTGGACACTTAACCAACCGAGCCACCCAGGAGCCCTGGATCTGAGGTCTTTGTTCTAATTTCAGTTGAAAAAAAAAAACCCAAAAACCAAAAAACTATTGAAAAGTTTTAAGCACTTGAGTGGCATAATCTGGTTTTACTCTTTGAAAGATCACTCTGGTTTTCAGGAAGAGATACATTGTGAGACATAAAAGTTCAGGGTGATCAGGTAAAATACAGACTCTTAAATACAGACAGAAAACAAACCATGGGTTGCCAGGAGGGGAGGTGGCTGGGGGAGGATGGGTGATGGGGATTAAGGAGTACACTTAACCTGATGAGCACTGAGTAATGTACAGAATTGTTGAATCATATTGCCCACCTGAAACTAACATAACACTGTATGTTAATTATACTTGAAAATAAGTACTGGGTGGCTCAGTCAGTTGAGCGTCTGACTTTAGCTCAGGTCATGATCTCGTGTTTGTGGATTTGAGCCCCATGGTGGGCTCTGTGCTGACAGCTTAGAACCTGGAGCCTTTCTGGATTCTGTGTCTCCCCCTCTCTCTGCCCCTCCCCTGCTCACGCTCTTTCTCATAAAATAAAATGTTAAAAAAATTAAAAGAAAAACCCTACTATGTAGTAACCCTAGTAAGAGATTGGAAGTTTAAACTAGGATGGTAGTAATGAAGAGGATAAAAATGGCCCAATTAAAGAAATATTTTGGATGTAATGCTTTCAGGTACAAGTGGGGAGAAGTGGAAGGAAAGAGGACAGCTACATTTTCAGTATGGGTGAATGAAATGCCAGTTAACTAAGACAGGGAAGTGTGCGTGTGTGTGTGTGTGTGTGTGTGTGTGTGTGTGTGTGTGAACAAGCACATGTGCTCACACTAGAGGGAAATCCAGGCCTACTATGTTTCCACTTCTGCATCTATCTTTGTAGACTTAGAGGAGATGTACCCATTCTAATCTCTGTTACAAAACTTATTATATATAAAAAAGAAGAAACTACCATCCACATGTCTTTCCCTCAAAAGCAACTTTGCTGGCATCCTGTTTCAAAGATTTGAAATTTCTTCAGTTTTTACAATTGCACCACAGTCTTTGGAATTTGAACAGCTAAATAATTGCTAACTCAATGCAAATCTAGTCTCTCTTTCTCTCTCTTTCTCCCTCATGCACACCCCCCCCACACACACACAGAATCCTTTGACTCATATTTTTTATTAACAAATGTTCAGGATTATTTGCTAAGATAATCCCTTATGTTTACCATTTCCAAAGTCCATTTAAACTATTGGAATTGAAGATACCTCAGCTCTTTAATTCAATAGCCTAGAATAAGGTGTCTATTCCTTTAAAAAAAAATACTCATCTTACATATAATTGTTAACACAATCTCTGTCATTTGTTTCCACAATACTTCCTCAGCACTTCCCTGCTCGTGTTCAGGGCTTTCCAAACAAGAATGTCTCAACCTCACTCTTGTTAGGACTATTGATTGCCTATGCCATAATCATTCTCACCTTCTTTATTGGTATCTGACTAGTTGTGTGTGGTGATGTGATTAGTAAAAAACTACAGGAGTGGACCTTCTTATAGTTAGGAGCACAGTATGGTTCAAAAAGGTATAAATGGAAGTCATAGGGTGAGTCTTTCATAAAAGTTCCTCCAAAGGGACAGGGAAAATGGCCCAATCAATTATTTCTGTTTCTTTTGGCTTGGAATACAATCCCAATATCTTTGGCTGAAGATACATTGTGATTATGAGTTCTAGAGTTTCAGATTACAAATCATGGAGTAGAAAGAAGGAAGACCTGATACATCAATGATGTTTTGGAGTTTCTGATTCATAGCTCTCAGGACTGTAACTCTTTCTAGCTGATACATATGCCTTCAAGATCACCTGCCACCTGATGATCTCCAGCTCTTCTCATAAACAAACTTTTATTCTTCTGTGTGGAATCTTTACTGTAGGAAAACAAGTCTTTCTATTCGCTGCACATTTTATGTTTGTGTCTGTTCCTGAGTCTCGGCACGTGCCATTGTTGTTTGCATCTATGTAGCCAACGTTGGATGGAGACCTCATAAGGGCAGGCACAGGGTTGGAATCCTTTGCATATCAACCAAGTTCTGTACTGTGTATAGTGCCTTGCACACGGAAGGCATTCAATATGTGTTGAATGACATTTAATGCCCTTCTGGTGAGCTTATTTAGTCCCTCTTCTATTAAATAGTTCTCAATTACTTAAAAGTCTGGCTTAAAACTAATTTCCTCTGGAAAGGTTTTCATGATTAATCCCACCTGATTATGATTACACCTCCACTTGGAATTTTCTTGGTACATATGCAACTCTGGCTAATAAAAGTGTGTACCCAAGTCTTCCCGATGTATGTCCTGGTTTTCCAATATATACTAAAGTGCTCTGTGGACAGGAATCTTGTACTCTCCCTTCCCATTTGGACTATTCCCATATAAAATCTGATTTGTGTTCTGTTATACAGAACCTAATAAAAAGTGTTGACTAAACTGGAAATTCACTTGGGCCAATCTCCTCCCAGGTATTATAAATCTGTCCCCATCCAAAGGAATAGCTTCCTATAAAAAGAATCAGATACTTCTAGAATCAGATACCGTAATTAAAATTTACAAACAACTAGCTCAATATGACTTGGGAATTAAGAATTAATTTCATTCTAAGTGACAACTATGGTATTATTATGCTTTGAATGAGATAAATATATGTATACCCTATGTAAATATTTATTATTCTCGTTAGTTTGTTATAAAATTCTGTAGGATACATCACCCACACTGATGACACCTATATTAATTGGAAGGTATATTCTTTACATGAAGACTAAAGCAACTAAATAGAATTATGTGTTTGATATTCAGGAATAAAATCATTTTTGAAAACATTAGTGAATGAATGAGAATAAGCTGAAAAGGCACAAATCATTCACTTTGCTCAGTATGATCACAAATACATTATGGTCTGTAATACTCTTTATTCACAGACAATTGATCATTAACTTCAATTTTCTGAAGTCACTTGAACTAAGGGCAGCTACAAATTTCAGCACATTACAGGATACATCTAATTCACTGGTTGGAACATTTTTAAAGAAAAAGGTGCAGTATAATGCAGAAAAAAGGAAATTGAGGGAACAAAACATAATTTCCACTTAACGAAAATCTAAAGGTTAAATAGATGAGAACTAAAGATTTGAAGTCACTTCCCAGAACAGTGCCTTCTTGCCAAAATAAACTTGAGATGACCACTTAACTGCAAAGAAAAGTCAACAAGACATTAGATAGTCATTAATCATCCTAAATAAACAGTACTTTTAAAGTGTCTGATTGGCATTGTAGGCATACATTCTGTCCTTAGAAATACGCCTCAGATTTCTATCATATACCTACATAGCTTAATTCAATGCCTGACCACTCTAGGATTTAAAATGAGAACAGACATTGGTAAAAACAGATTCTGAATCTAAGAAGAGACCAAAGCAGCCATGTGTGGACTTTCTCCTAGTTTCAGTGTGAATTTTTTTTAATCTATTAATGAGTTCCTAGAAATTTGAAATATTTGGTTATTTTTAACTAATGCTACATATAATTAGTTTCCAAGTTTGTTTTAACAAATTATATCTTAGTCTATTTCTTAGTATAGATATCCATGGTAAATATAAGGGCATGCTATTTGCTTACTCAAATCAGTCACAGAATTGAAACTTTATATTTTAGGCAATTTCTGAATGACATGAGTTGATTAGTACTCTCCCATAAATTTATAGCAATCATGCCTTTTATAGCATTCTTCTTATATTTATTTTCATGTTTCCTAATGTTTCATAGAATTCCATCCTTCATAGGCTTACCAAAAAAGAAAAAGGCAATTCTTGGGATTTTACCTTTTTTTCTCTCCTAAAATATCAAATCTCTTTTTAAAAACAGCAGCACGCAACATCCAAATATCTGGCATCCAATGCCAGTTAAGGTTTTTTTTTTTTTTTTTTTTATTCCTATTCACCTCATTTCCCATTAAAAGGCACAATAAATATACCACGTGCAACAATTTGTTTTTTTAAGATTTTTAAAATGAAAAAAAATTATTGTGAGGGAGCGAGAGAGTGAGAGTGTGAGTGCTAGTGGGGGAGGGGAAGAGAGAGAGAGAGAGAGGAAGAGAGAGAATTCCAAGCAGGCTCTGTGTAGTCAGCGTAGTGCCCAAAGAGGGGCTCGATATTAACAACTGTGAGATCATGACCTGATCCAAAATCAAGAGTTGGACACTTAACTGACTGAGCCACCCAGGTGCCCCCATGTGCAACAATTTGTAATTGCAATATACTGACCTGAAAAACCAATAAATATCATTACCATAAATGACAAGAATTGGTATGTTGTTATACCATATATTGGCAATTTATATACTGAAAGTGTCAGTTTATTTAATTTAATGAATATTTACTGAATATCAAATACACATTTAATGTTGGTTAAAGGTTAAATGAGACATTTATCTTCTTTTCAGGATCCCACGATCTAGCCAATGAAACATAGATCCCCACATATGTGTTTACAAGCCCTGTAAAGAATACTCTTTTAAAATGAAACGTTAAGATCTAGTCTAAAGAGTATTGAGTTCTAACTTTGGCTTAGTCATCAATTATTTGTCTAAAAGGTAATCCTCAATTTTCTTGCATGTAATAAACATAATATTTGTCCTCAACATCCTTAAAAAAGTTAATCAATGTATTGAATGTTTAAGGATAGAGTTCAACATCAAATAACATGAATCGACTCACAGGAAAAAGAGAATATTGATAGACAAATTATTCATATCATTATGTATGCAATATTATTGTATGCCTTATGTTACTATTTTAATACATGCAAGTCAAGTAATATATGCAATAATGCAAATCATTGCTATCCACAATGGAAGGGTAAGCCACTGTCTAGCATTTAGCAGTAGTTATTTTCGTTGAATCAAGTTTGTAGGGAATCTTCACAAAAATGTTGACAAACGCTTTAAGTTTCCGAAAAAATAGAAATGGAAATAATTGGGCTGCCATTATGTAAATGAGATATGACAGGGAAGCACAAAAAAGCAACAGGGAATGCAACCTTATCAACCAAATATCTGTGATACATTCTTTCTAATGAATAACATGGAGTTTTATTATATGAACAAAACTGAGTGTAAATCTTGTAGTTATTGAGTAAAAATAGGTGGCTGCCATTGCGGCATATACATTGAGTGGCACATGTGTGATTTCCTTCTTATTTTCTTTTTCCATGTGTTATTCTTTTTTTTTTTTTCCATGTGTTATTCTTAATTAAAAGTGCCATGAAGCACTTACAGCATTTACATTATTTTAAGGGGACACACATTTGGAAGAGCTGGCCATTTTAAAAATTATTTGGTTATTGCCATGTCATGCAAATGCCTTGTTCTGTAACTTTATTTTAAATTCCCCAATTGAATTTGTTGATGAAAACCAAGAAGCAAAAGGTTCTGTTTGCGGAAATAGAAAGGTATGTACATGAGGGGCAGAGTGTGTTTTGCTTGGCAGTTCTTTTGCTACCATTTTGTTTTTGTTATTAGTGCTGGAGGGCAACAAATTGGCAGGTGTAAATAAGGCTGTAGCTAGTTTCATACTGTATTTACAATCAGTTATTGTGGGTTAAAATGTCTGTAGTGCATAGGGAATTAGGCACACAACTTCTGTTAAGAATGAGGGATGCTTATGATCTAATTTCAGACATTGCATGAACATACTGCTTCTACCTAATCTTGTAATAATTTCCACCAACTCTTATAAAGTGAACACAAATGGATTATTTCATACTTGCACAATGTTTGAAATTTTGAACATATATTTTTGTATCTAAAATTCTAATATAGCATAAAATTTGCCATAATGACAAAAACTGGTAGTTAAGAAATGCATATTCATCTACAACTAACTTGAGAAAGAGAAGAAGAGAGCGATTCCTTAGTTTAAATGATGATTTGTTTTATGGAATCCATACAGCATATTGCTATAACTTTCAATTTTTTAAAACAGCAAATAGCTATTTGCCTATCGAATGTGATGCGAAATGGAATCATTTTATGATATAGTTTACACTTTACTAGGATTTGCATGTACCACATGTCAAATCATGTCCTAGAAACATAGCAACCACTAGCGGAAAAAGCCTAATGTCACATGATTACATAGAACACAAAGGTTCTAATGTTTGTGCAGATAATGCTTTTTAATAAAGAATCTCCATGTCAAGGAAAGGAAAGCAAGAATAGTTTTGTAAAAGATTTAGAGTGGACCTTATTTTCATGATCCGCTGACCTGTAACAACTTTTTTGAAAGCTCCCGGAAACATGAATTCCCCATGTCTCTATATTTGCTCTGTACTTTCAGACAAAGAGCCAAGACAATTTTGACTTTGAAGAGAAACAGTAGAAAAGATGATACAGAGGGGTATGAAATAAATAATAAATAAATAAGTGACTGCTGAATAAAACAATTAGTTTTGCCCCAGGCTTCTGCAATAGCTTATGAATTCTTACCAGCATTAGCTTACAGCTGTAACTTCAGGATATAATAAGAGATTGAATCTTATACAGGCAATGAAACAGATGATCAAATTCACAAGGGATTGTGTCAGGCTTTTTCCAGTACTAAAGAAACATATTAATCCTTGTCACTGTTTTCAGAAACGCTGTGACAGAAATAAACCTGTACTGTAACTTGGCCCTTTTAATGAGCTTCTGGAGTGTGGGCTTTCCACTCAGCACCTGAAAAACACAACAAAACACCTTTTATATTAAAGATGTGAGGTTTGCTGCTGGCTAAATTTGTACACAGAAGTCTATAAACCAGTGCTCAGCCAGCTGGGAAGCAAGAAAGCAAATTCAGATTCTGCCATGAACTTCACAGACCAATTATCTACTTGGAATCATGGGAGTTTAACAAACAAATACCAGCCCCTGCTGAGCCTTTTCAGGCCAGCAGCTTATGGGTGATTCAGTTGCATCCGAGGCTTTTAGACTGATCAATTCTTAATCACAAAGCGCAAAAATTATTCTCAGACTCATGTCAGTTTCTTTGGACACGTTTGTTAACAATCTGCTTCAAATCATTTTTTTAAAAGAAACTGCAGACACTGTTTTTATTGACTCCCCACTTGTAAAATGTTTATAGCTTGTTAATTTATATTTACCCCTTTACTTTTGCCTGCAAATCAACATCACTTAGCACAGTTTGGTTACACTTTGTCCAAAGGAAATTACAGAAGCCTGCTATGGGGCTAAAATGAAGGAAAGCTGCGGAAAATCAATACACTGCTGATTAAACAGATCGTAGCAAATTCACGGCTGTATGCTACAGCATGGAGACATCAGTGTGATGCCTATCTAGCAGTTAATGTGCTTTCAGTCAGGTGAAGAAAATTTCAGAATAAGGCAAAATCACTCAGAAAAACAAGAACTACCTAACACAAGAATGTGTGTGCTTATATGAAACCTACATTTTGTGTCAAGTAGCATTTCACTTGAGGAATAAAGAGGACATATTTATTTTGTGAAATAAAGCAGTGTAGCATCTACATTATGACATTTACCCTTTGGGTTATGAAAAGAACTAATGCCATTGCAAGATACCACCTATTAGCTACAAGTCAAATATTTTGTTTTTCTTTTTATGAAATAGTCAGTTTTAATCAATGTTTTCTTGTATAATTTTCAATTCAACAACAATAGAAATGACTGAAAGGTGGATTCTTTGTAGAGGTTGTCCAAAGTAGCAATGATCTCCGATGAAAATATTCTAAGCAATTCAAAAAGAATCATTTAATTTCCAATTTTAGAGTAGAAGAGTAAGCATGAAATAAATCAGGCAGAAACAGGGGATTCAGTTCATACATAATTAATTTTCTTAATGTATTGGGAATAGATAATCTTAACACAACATAGTTGGAAAGACCAACAGTTGTTTGTACGTCATAAAGGCAGCATTAGGGTTACAGGGAAGAACTAAGGTATCCTGACGAAAGCAAAGGTACCCTGGGTTATAGCATAAACTTTCATTTCCATGCTATCCAATTCTTGGGCTCTGCAAACCAAATACTTTGAAGACTATAGGAAAATATGCTTATCCCAAAGACTGCGTAAGAGGTGGTACCTACTTTAATCCAACTTGAAGAAGTACACGCTGTACCGTATGGCATGTAAAGTAAGGAAATGAGAAACAAACAAACAAAAGTTTAAATACAATCTTTCTGAGAGAGTGTCATAGAAGAAATTTTGTTTCAACCTCTTGTTATGCTTTTTACTTGGCATACACATTTATCTATTTAGAGTATTGTAATGCTATTGCAAGATGTTTTTTTCTTTTTCAAATAGATAAACTAGGGTAGAATTTATGGCTCCCCTTACTATTGTTCGTTCAGGAAACCTATAGCTTTGATATGTTATGGTATCCTGGCAGATAAATTTCAGTAGTAAATCCTTATACTGAAAAATATACTCGAGAAAATTATGTTCCATACACAAAAGCCAACTTAAGTTTCAATCTCTGTTGTTTTTAATTCTTTTTCAAAATATCAAAGTCTTTCAAATGGTAACATGGTTAAGTTCTTTGCCAAATCCCATGTGTTAAAATGAAGGTGTTTTTGAGTCATCAAAGCTTATAAAAAGACCTTTAACAAGTAAACAGCTTTTCTCTTTTTTTTTTTTTTTTAAACTGGAAGATGTGGTATAAGAAAACACATTCATGGACACCATATGTGAACCAAGTTCCATCCCAAGATTTTGAGATTTTTGAGAATTCCTAGAAAATGAGAGATTTAAATTTATAGTCTGAAGAGGCTCACTCAGTGACACTATTTTCATACTGATATATGTGTATGACTTATACTGACTCATACTGATTTATATGTATATATAAAACTCAAGGTGTCATATTTTGATTATTCTACTTAAAAATCTTTGGTAATCTTGCTTAGGAAAAAAAAGAGGCCATCAGGATTTCAGGAGTATGAAAAATAATCATTATTTCAGTATCATCACTGTAATGTAAACATTAACTTACTTTTTTCGTATTGTGGGAAGTGGTCAACTTGTTTCACAAGTCAGTATCAAAAGCAGAGATCATTTCTACTTAAATAATCATGATTTTGTGACATTGGGAGAATAAAGCAATGGGTACCAGTAGAAAGAGCAAGTATTTTAGAAAATATAGAACGATACTTGTATTTGCTACACATATCGGTATGCTAGGTTGATTGTGCCCTTGAGTATGTATTTTAAGATTTTTCTTTCCTGGTGGCATTGAAGGAAAACTACATTGAAGTGACAGAAGAGCAGGAGATAATAGACAGACTGAATGATGCAAGTATAAACTTCTGAGCGAAAATTATTTTCTAAGTCTCACAGTTTCTGTAGATATTTTCACATTTTTGTAGTTCCAATAAGCTAACAAATGGTTGTTTGTAAACATGCTTTACTTTATTTAAAGTCCACGCACTGTACGAATCTGAGAGTTGGCAAGCGTTTGAATACCCTTTGGTACAAACCCACTTTTTCTTCTTAATACATGGTAATTTATCACCATTAAGTATATGATCCCTCTGGAAAAAAAATTGATGCACATTGCTCTCTAGACTATAATTTCAGTGTTCATGATATTAATCTTTAATTAAATTACAGTTATTTTAGAAATCTATATCTTTAATTAAATTATACCATGCGCTTAAAGAAGAAATGACTATGGCACTATTAAAACATGTTTAAAAATGTACCACTGAATTTTGAATGCTGTCTGTCATCCCCAAAGTATGACTAACTAGGCTTAAGAAATGACTAGAAAGTCAACTGAAAAATTGCCAAGTAAAACTGTTTGGCTCTTTAAAGAACTGTGCATTAAAATTTTGGACACTTTCTCTATTAAATCTAAATATACTTCTTATAGTATATACAGTATTACATTTCTAAATTAATTGCCATAGTCCCATTTGTTAAAGAATTTCACTCCACGTGAAAAGCAAAGTCTCACTAGATGTGAATTTTACACTGTGCTAGATCAATCCCAATACCAGTAAATGGATATTATTAAACAGCATGGGGTAGTGCAAACTGGGAAAGAAAACTTGTAGTGTGCTGCCTTTGAGCAGACCTGGCTTGCATGCTGTGACAGGGCAATTGTCGACATGCTTTTTCATGCCAATCTGCAGCTTTTTCAACTCTAGATGCTATGGCAACCAGGGTTTAACAGACTAAGCAGCTAACAAGCTTCCCTGATGGAATTGTCTGGTTGTGTGATTGCCTTGTCTTAGGGAAAATATAAAATAGAATGAAGACGCTTGTGGACATTTGTCAACCTGATTATAATTTGGACAGTTGAATCATAATTGTCTGTTGTGTGCTGTGCAGCAGTGACATGTGCTATTTTCCACGTCCCTTGCAGGGCACACCACTACATTCCCGCATAGGCTACGTTTCCCTTGGGAACAATGGGTCCTGGTTGCTGTGGGTTCGGTGCAACATGGCGGTCCGCATCTCACACCAGATCATCTGGGAAAGAAGGGAACAGTGAACAGCTCTAATGGTGTTTTTTTCTTTCTCTTTGAAAAGGCTTGTGTTTGATTTGAACTATATTTGTATGAATATAATGAACACAAGTTGATGTGGAAAGAGATTTCTCTCTTATAAAATGTTCGTGCTCATAGGGTAAGTTGTAGATCAAAATATGCAGGTGAATTAATTTGTTATTTATGATTGGGCATAATTTTAGTTCTTTGGGAATATTGATTTTTTAAATTTGCAACCACTTAAACATGTATTTGTGTCACCAATCATATGCATAATTTAAAACACTGAGGAAATAATCAAGCTTCTCTGATAGAATGGTCTTGTTTTAATACTGCCTTGTCCTATTGAAAATGAATAGAAGATACCCTCTTTATTGTTTGAAATGATTAAAAGCCTACTAATACAATTTCAGTCTCTTTAAACAGTCAAAGGCATTGTATTTTCCGCATCATTTGATGCCAAATCCTTACTTTTTTTCTTCAAGAGGATACATGTTTTAAAAAATTAAAATCCTAAGAACAAACATTTCAAATTAAATGTGAATTCTCATAAAACAAAACGTAGGTTTCCATTTTATAGACAGACAAATAAAATTAGCTATTTTGCAAGACAACTTCACTAATTATTTTATAGAACATTGCGAAATAGATTATTTTGTACTTGGAAAAAAATCAATATTAGATCACGAGGATCAAAATTTGAGGATATTTTCAGTATGCTCTGAATGAGTTGAGGTTTAAGTATAAGCTGATTGTAAGAAGATTTTGGCTAGTACATAGAAAGGATGCCAATGATTATGTTAGCATATTCGTCATGGACAGATCTCACCAACCACAGAGTTCTGCCAGGTTTTTCGTTTTCTTATTTATATTTTGAAATACTTCAAACTGATGCCCTTGCTTTGAGACACCAAGGCCTTTAGGAAAAGTAGGGTTTTCCCTTCCTCTATTTTGGAAGAATGGGTAGCAATCCAACCTGCCTTTTAAAACAACCTTCAATGTCACGGACAATGACATGCCTAGATGGCGCAAATCCGAAAACAGGTTTGTTTCTAGTTTCAGAGACCTATTCTTTTTCCTAAACAGAAAGATCTCAGCGTGAAAACACCTTCTTCTCTGATGAGAGTGGTGCACCCAAGAAGGGTGAGGAGTGAAATTGGGAACATTTCACTCTCTTCATAAAGAACCTTGTCTAGCCCAAATTATAAAAAAATATTTTTGCAGTTAAAGTGTACCAAAATTAATAAGCTATGAATTATTGCCATAAAACTGAATTTTATATGAATCAGTCTTCACAAAAATAGCCTTTATTTACTAGACTACCAAGGTCTTACCCTCTAATTCCTAGTTTTGAAATTAGGCTCTTTTTTTAGTCACCTCTGGGCCTGCCTCCTTCCTGTGGGCAGCTAGTGTGGCACTGTTTCCTTCACTTCCCTGAAGAATGTGACATTTTCTTTAATAGGGAGCTTAAGTTGAGTCACATGCTACATTAATGTCATCTGAAGTTAAGGAAAATCGTATGTTTTCAGTGGAATGAGAATTTGATTCTACTTTTTCTTTTGAATATCAAGGATTCAGATTGGATAGATTTTACTTTGGGATTCATTAAAACTCTTTTTTATTCAATAGATTCAAACGTACAACATGTTAGATGGTACCTACTTTTTTTTTTTTCCCAAATAGATGGCCCCTACTTTGGAGTTGAAAGAACTATGCTTGAAACTAAAGTAAATCCTTCAGTCACTACGGACCAGAGGTGAGAGTCAGGATGCTTTATGTTAGTTTGATGACAGCTTTCCAGAAGATAAAGAAATGATGGTTCAAGGTGCAACTATTTTCCTTCCTGTTTAGGAAAGAAAGGCATCCAAGGATATGATGATATTTCCTTAGTTACTAAAGTAAATTTCAGCAATGTTCAAAGGTCAACCTTACTTTGTGAAACATTTTATAGCTATAAAATGTGCTTTGTACTGTCTTGCATTATTATCTATCATCTGAAACAGTCAAAGACTGATAAGCCCATTTTAAAACTTAGAATAAAGTGAAAACCTTGAGTTTATGTATTTACTAAAAGAGGCATGTCTTTTTAAATGTTTTTCTTCTTTATTCCTAAATCTCACCAAGGATCATATGCCATCGGCTCTGTAACGTTAAGGTCGATTCTCCACTTCGAAAGGCACCATAAAGCTACACCATCCACGCAATCTTTTACCAAGGCTTTTTGGTGAAAAACATTATCATTCTCCTATGAAACTCAGGCACCAAATTAGGTCGTTTACAATGAAAACATTATTGGAAGTCATTAATGTTTTAGTATAAATTAGTTTCAACCATTATCATCTTGGTAATATTACCAAAGTTCCACTTTGGAGTTCAGTAGAGAGCTACCTCAAACTTCTTACTCAGCCCTATATATTTCTATGCAAAATTCACATCCTGGGGGACAACAGGGGTGGGGATGGCAGACAAAGGCAGCAATAGTGCTGGTGTGCTACTATTCTTAAGCAGCTTATGTGTACCTGACTTCTGTCAAGTAAGCAAAGATGAAAAAAAGAAGTGAAACTTGTTTCTGGAAACAAGTGAATCTCCTCCTTGAGTAAGTCAGAAGGGGAGTTGGAGGAAGAGATAAAGTGTGCAATAACAAGTATGCACTAAGACCTAGTGGCACTCGAATATTTTTCCAAATGTGACTATTCTCATGGTCACAGGTAAGGAACGTGATGTTTAGATTTTGAGTAGTCTTTCCCATGAGGCAGAGTTGGACTGCAGTGAAATTCCCTTGGATTACTAGACCTCTATCAACCTCTATATTGTGGAAACTTGTGACTTTAAAATTTTCCCTAAGTTCCACATTTTTCCCCATAATAGATGAGTGCATATTTGAAATGGATTTTTGTTTTGTGTAAAATTTTCAGTTGCACTAAGCTTTCTAAAATATATCATATGGAGAAAAGTTATTTTCCTAGAGTGTAGAGTAAGCTTTCTCAGCTACACACTGCTGTTTAGCCCCTTGGCACATTCTCTCAAACATAGGAATTTCAACCCTTGTTGAAGAGTTGGGTATATCAGTGAAACTAACTAATTGGGTAAATCATCCTTGTGAAAATTCTGATCCGCAATTCACGCATTTGGAGTGATATTGGAGGACACTGTAGGGAGATGGGGGGATACTGAGGACAGAGGTCTGGAGAGGCAGGGAGCATGATCACTCTAGGACATGTACATAGAAGTAGCTACCAGCCTGTCTTTTCTGGTGAGGGCAGTCTGTTCATATTATCTCAGAATGATTAACAGTTATATATCTTCAATCAGACTCAGAAATATTGAAGCAGCCTTCAACATTTCTAGCTCTGAAATTTACCTATGTACATTTGGCCCCTTTCACAGATTCTTCTCCCTTTGAAATGAGTGGGGTTTAAAAATAAAATCTTTAATATTGCTAAAATAATTCACTGAAAAACCCGTGGGAAATTATTTTAAAATATCATCTAGTTTTTACAGTGGTATTTTTTCTTGTTTTTAACTTTCAAAACTTTTTCCTCCTAAAGAACAAAAACAAAATTAATATAATAATAATAATGGTACTAAGCATAAACATGTTAATGAAAATAGGTAACATTACTCAGCATTTACTATGTTCTGGGTTTTCTTTTTTATTTTTTTTAATTTTTTTTTAACATTTATTTATTTTTGAGACAGAGAGAGACAGAGCATGAACGGGGGAGGGTCAGAAAGAGAGGGAGACACAGAATCCGAAGCAGGCTCCAGACTCTGAGCAGTCAGCACAGAGCCCGACGTGGGGCTCGAACTCACATACCGCGAGATCGTGACCTGAGCCGAAGTCGGACGCCCAACCGACTGAGCCACCTAGGCGCCCCCTGGGTTTTCTTTTTAAATACTGTAAAGTAATTTAATCCTCCCAAGAACCCTAAGAGGAAGGTATTATTTCTAATATATAGATTATGAAACTGGGACATTAGAAAAGTTACTGATTGCTCTATGCCACACATTCAGTAAGTATAAAACTGGCATTTTAATCCAGTATATCTGACTACGGCACCAAAACTCTTAAATATCTTCTTTAAAATTTTTTTTTAATGTTTATTTTATTTTTAAGAGAGAGAGAGAGAGAGAGAGAGAGAGAGAGAGAGAGAGAGAGAGAGAGAGAGTGTGTGTGTGAGCAGGGGAGGGGCAGAGACAGAGAGAGACACAGAATCCGAAGCAGGCTCCAGGCTCTGAGCTGTCAGCACAGAGCCCGACGTGGAGCTTGAATTCACGAACTGCAAGATCATGACCTGAGCCAAAGTCAGATGCTTAACCGACTGAGCCACCCAGGCGCCCCTTCCAGTGCCAGAACTCAGAAATCTTCCTTGGTAATTCAAAAGCTGTATTCTAATACTAGGCACTTGTGAGTAGGTTTCATTACATGCATTTGCTACCAATATTACACTTGATGAAGATGGCAAAATGTGTGTCCTGACATTATTTGATCGTGTGTCCTCGATGCTTAAAGGCACTTTGTAAATTTCTTAACAGAGTGCGGTTTAGGAAAGTCAATCCTAAAACTCTATCAGTATAATTATACTTATGTGGCATGATGGTAATACCCACAATGTTCTTGCTAGTGTGCTAGGTGCTTTAGTGAGGCTAACACCAATACCATGAAGCAGGTATCAGTATCACTATTTACACGTAACACTGAGGCATAAAGAAAATTTCACGGTAAGTAACTCGAAGTGAGTTTCTAACCAAAATATATCTGAAGACACAGCTTTCTCCCAAGGTTTATTAACCTAAGGTCATTTATATTGTAGAATTCACAAGTGGTGGAATCAAGAATGTAAACCTTTCTCCAATCCCATCGGTGGCAAAGTTAAAAAGGAGAGGTTATTCCACTAGCAACTTCATAGAGGTAGTATGGATTCAGTCTCTTACTTTACCCCACAGTAGGGGTGGCAATTTACATATAACATGCTAAAAAATACTATTTACCTTTATTATGTACTGATCTTGTTCTGGAGCCTAAACCCTGTTGTTGAAAGAAATTAATTTTAGTTAGTTAATTATAGGTAGCTCATTTCTTCCAGTTTAAAACAGCTGTCATGGTTGTAAAACATGTCCATGTATTCTTTTGAAGGGATACTTCTCTCTTCAAAAGGTGGAGCCTAATTCCCTTTCCCTGAATGTGGGCTCACCTAGTGACTTGCTTCTAACATGAAGAACATAGTGGAACTGACAATGTGTATCTCCCGAGATTAAGACATAAAGGTATTGTAGTTTCCTCTTTGCTCTTTCTTCTGGTGTCACTCACTTTGAGGGAAGCCAAGTGCCATGTTATGAGGATACTCAAAAGCCACAGAAAGACCCATGTGGCAAGGAACTGAGGCTGTTAGCCAGTAGTTAGTGAGAAGTGAGGCCTCCTGCCAACAGCCATGTGAATGAGCTTGGAAGCAGACCCTGAAGCCCGAATCAAGACTTCAGAAGACAGAAGCTTTGGCTGACATTTTGTTTGCAATCTTATGTGAGACCCAGAGCCAGAAACACCCAGCTAAGCCATTCTGAAATTACTGAGCCATATATATTTTGAGATAATAAATGTTTGTTGTTTTAAATCACTAAGTTTTGGTGTAATTTGTTGTACAGCAATACATAATTAATAGCGTAGTATCTGTAAGGTAACAGTTTAAATTCAAACTACCTGATAGGTTTAGCTCTCCCAACTTCCTCAGAGTCTCTCATTCTCTACCTACCTTCCAAGATGGAAGCCTTCGAGAGGAAATTTTTAAAAAGGATATGTTTTGTACCATTCTCTAAGGCTCTGCTCCTTTTGCTGAGAGGACCCTCTTTCTACCTGGACACCTTTTTTCAATAGAGTCCACTGAGGGACTGGTTCCATTTCAACATTGCTCTGGAATCTACTCTTGATTGTGAACTTGGTCGTGATATACATACAATCTTTGCAGTGCCCCTAGTCCCCCTCTGATCTATTTGTATTTTTAGCTTTTGAGGACATGAAAACTTTGGATGCCCTACATAACAGGTATGGGCTCCAAGGACCTGATGCTCTGTCCCACAGATTGTCCCTCACCTGTAGTGCTTGAAGTACCATACTTTCACTGCCCCATTTGATGTAGAATTTGGTTAAGATTCTTGAAGCTTTCCGAGGCTTCATCCTGAGGACATAGGACCAAATTCTTTCACTGAGAATCCCTTAAATTTTTCTTTTTTTAAAAAAAATTTATTTTTGAGAGAGAGAGAGAGAAAGAGACAGAGAGCAGGGGAGGAGCAGAGAGAGAGGGAGACACAGAATCTGAAGCAGGCTCCAGGCTCCGAGCTATCAGCACAGAGCCCGACACAGGGCTCAAACTCATGAACAGTGAGATTATGACCTGAGTGGTCAGGTGCTTAATTGACTGAGCCACCCAGGTGCCCCCAAATTTTCTTCATAATATGTGAGATACTGGAAACAGCCTAAATGCCCACAGATAGGAAAGTAGTTGAATAAACTATGGTACATCTACATAATGGAGCACTACGCATCTATAAATAAGAATGAGAAAGGCCTTTTTAGGATATATTGTTCTGTGATCAAAGCAGAAAGTGCACCTGGGTGGCTCAGTAGGTTAAGCATTCTGCTCAGGTCATGATCTCATGGCTCCTGAGTTAGAGCCCCTCGTTGTGTTCTGTGCTGACAGCTCAGAGACCAGAGCCTGCTTCAGATACTGTGTCTCCCTCTCTCTCTGCCCCTCTGCCTCTTGAACTCTGTCTCTCTCCCTCTCTCAAAAATAAACAAACATTTAAAAAAATAAATAAAAAAATAAAGCAAAAAGTATCTACAGTATATGACCATCTAAGCCAGAAAGAAGTGTAAGAATATACGTGCATCTGCTCATTTGTGGAAAAGACATATAGGAAGGATAAAACAGAAACGAAAATGATTGGTCACATATAGGGGTGTATGTAATGGGAACATGGCATAGAGTTGAAGAAGACACAATACTTTTACGAATATATATTTTTATAGCTTTTCCTCTTAGAATCACGGTATTGTTTGAATACCTCCCAAATAAATAAGTGATAAAATAAACCAGGATGTGAGTAGAACCCAGAATGGAAACAAACAGTACCAAATGAACCTCATTGTATTATAAATGAGTAAAATAACCACAGCAAAGAGGGTGGGGATAAAGGAAGGAATGTAAGTAACTTCAGAAAGCAGTATTTTGACTAAATATGGTAACATTAAAAACAAGAAAAAAAACCCCCAAGCTTTCCACAAACAGTATACTCTGTACAGTAAATTTGTTTCTAACATGGATATACATTAGCAATTCCAAAACTATTTTATGTTCATACTAAGTTTGAATGAACGAGCAGATATGTTGTTTACAACACAGCCATGTTTTTCACTGTCAGAGAAAGAGGTAATGAAAATGAGGAAAGACTGAAATGAACCCTGTCATGTTAAATTAGAATAAAAGGCATCCGTATGAATTCATATTTTTAATATAGATACAGCTAGATACAGAAATAAACAGGTGTATTCATGTGTTAACTTACATAAACATATTTCCTAGGCCCTGTTCTCCTAGAGGGCCTAGAAACCATGACACCCCCAGTAGCATTGAGCACACTTAGAATTTAGATCTTGAATTGCAAATATCATTTCCCAGTGAAAGGGACCAGGGCTCCTTGGAGAAGTAGCTGATGCCAGAAAGGACCAGGGCAGGGAAAATGGAAGATGAGACTGGAACATTTTAAGGTAACAGAAACTTCTCATAAAATGACGGAGGCCTCTCAAAAAGCCCACAAAAAACAAGTTTGAAGAGGTCCCGATGGCCAAAGTTGGCCAATTGCAGAACAACCCAAATAATGGTAGATTTGAATTTGAACCTCTAGATTATAATAGTTATCTGTGACTCCACACAGATATAAATATGTAAATGGAAAAGTAAATAGAAGAGAGTACTCTCTTTTATAGTAGAGTACATATTAACAAATCTACAAGGAATAAGGGAAATAGAAAATAACCATTAAACAAACACCACAGGAATATTTGTTGTATCTACCCATCTGTATACATGTTGTCCAAACCATCAGCTAAAATGAGTGAGTGATGAGAAATAGAGTATTTACATCATTTAAAAGTGTTTCCTCGCAATATACTTACTAACTACAAAGTGAAACTATTAAGATTACAATGAAACTTGGCAGACACAATCTCGCCATGTGATCAGAGTTAACATTATTTGTAACAAGATATAATACCATGATATATCCCTTTATATGAGGTATTGAAAAGGATATAACATCCCTTCAGTTTGTTTTGGCAAAAAAAAAAATAGAAGAAAGCATAAAATAAAAATTGAGGGACATTCTAAAAAATAACTGGCACATACTTTCAAAAAGTGTTAAGAACGTGAAATACTGAGTAACTGTCACAGATTGAATGACCCTAAAGTGAAATGACAACTAAATGTAATAGAGGACCTTGGATTGTACCTTGGGCCAGAAAAAAAAAATAGGGAAAAACTGGCAAAATTCTAATAAGGTCTGTATGTTAGTTAATGATCTGTTATCAACATTAGTTCATTGGTGTTAATAATAAAATTACATCTATATAAGACGATCACATTTGGGAAGTTGGGTGAAGAGTATACAAGAATTCTTTGTACTGTTTGTGCAACTCTTCTTTAAGTCTAAATAATTTTTTAATGTTAAAAAAACTTGGCAGAAGGCAAACTCTAGTGAATTTGCTTCAACTAAAATAATCAAGTATTTTGGGAGAATGCTTTCAACATATGTCAAGGTTAGTTAGTTCCAATGGTCTGAAAAACAGTATCATGTCAACTGAAGTTAATAATAATTTCAGACCACCACAAGTTAAACCAGTGTTCTGGCCAAATTGAAATAAATACCCTATGTTAATCAGCACCCTTCCCCCCCAACCCCCTGCCACACACACACATACACACACATGCCCTCTGTTATATACCACTCCTGGCTCCCTCCACTCTCTGGGAGAATAGGGGAATGGTAAGAAAGGATGTTCATAACTGACTTCATGCCTTTTTCTTCATTATGTCTTTATTTCTTAACTTCCTTTCCTTTTAAGGCCATTTATTTTTCAATTCCACAGAAACAGACTCCTTTCATACCCTGCTCCTTCCTTACGTGGCATTTACTCACATTATCCTTTACCGGGACAAAGCGGCAAAAGTGTTGCAGGGAGACTCAGATATGAGTGCCTCTCAAGATTCATGGAGATATACTTAAACAGATTACCCCTAGCATACTTACAGACTGTTCTATACATTTTAATATGTGAGTAGCCTCCTGAGTTGGTTCCCTGAAGTTTATCTTCCTGGTTACATTGTCAAGTCCTTGGCAGCCAGACTGAGATCTTACACATGATGTGCATCCCCCATAGCATGCAACAAATACTAACTCACCAGTGCGTATTTTGTTGACAGATTGAAGTAGATCAATCACAAATCATTTTGAGTATGGTATTAAAGAAGTGTGGAGGACCAATCTATGAAGAGCAAAGTCCATGGTTCAACTTCCTGCTTATTTTTGAAAGGTTTGTCAATCCTATGGAAAAGTTTGCCCATCGTCCACTTTGAGTTTGGCTCTTTATAAAGATTTTCAGCTATGGAAAGGCATCAGACATACCCTCTGTTTAAAGATCATACATATGAAAAATAACTTCACTATCTTCTTTGGGAAGATGACAAATATGCTATAGTTTGAGGGCATCTGGTTGAAAAAGCTACTCATGACCTGAAGCTATTCATGCTTCACAAATTTTTTGAAAAAAATTAAAAAAAAACACTATTTCTATCATAAGAATCCTAGCTCCATCTTTTGAAATGTGAGCAATTTAAAGAATTTTTTATTTAAATCCAAGATGGGATGAAGAAGTGACTGTGGACAAATAGAGTAACACATGTGAAGGTTTAAAAGCATACAATATTTGAGTTTGTTGAGAAATCAAAGACTTAGAGTCAAATACATAGGCATTTTGGCTGGTACGGAAAAGAGAGAAATACGAGAATGTTTACTGTAAAACGCCAGGATGTAATTTTCTAAGTTTTATAACTTTTAAAGTATGACTTTTTTGTGCATCCTGAGATGCTAAGAATGGGCTTATATTTTTTACAGGATTAAATATTTTTAATCTTATTGAAAATTCTATATTCACAACTGAACAGAAATGGTGAACTATTTGCTGGAAATAAGAGGACATCTCATTTTGAAGGAATCTGTTACTTTTACAAGCAGTCTTGAGAACATTGCTTTTTGTTTAATAACAACTTATTTTTTCTAAGATTACATCATAGGTGGGTAATAGGGATGTTTTTCAATTTTCCTTATTTTGAAGTTACAGTTTACTATAAAAAACACAACTTTCAGACAACTTAATTTAGGATAAATTATTGCAATTTGGATATTTATTGTATTATAAAAGACAAAATTGTTAACTACTTATGAATTCTCTTGCCCAATTATGGGTGGTTATGCTTGAGAAAAAGAAAAACATTTTAACAATATTTGTTCTTCCAATTAATGAACATGGAATGTTTTCTGTTTCTTTTTCTTTTTTCAATTTCTTTCATAAGCTTTCTATAGTTTTCAGCATGCAGATCTTTTTTACCTCATTGGTTAGGTTTATTCCTAGAGATTTGATAGTTTTTGGTACAGTTGTAAATAGGATCAATTCCTTGATTTCTTTTTCTGTTGCTTCATTATTGGTGTATAGAAATGCAAACTATTTCTGTAAATTGATTTTTATCTTATGACTCTGCTGAATTCATGTTCCAGTTCTTGTAGTTTTTTGGTGATCTTTTGGATTTTCCATGTACAGTATCATGTCATCTGCAAAGAGTGAAAGTTTGACTTCTTTGCCAATCTGGATAATTTTATTTCATTTTGTTATCTGATTGCTGAGGCTAGGACTTTTAACACTATGTTTAGCAACAGGGGTGAGAGTGGACATCTCTGTTGTGTTCCTCTTCTTAGGAGGAAAGCTCTCAGTTTTTCCCCATTGAAGATGATGTTAGCTGTGGGCTTTTCATATGTGGCTTTTATGATGTTACCATATGCAGCCCAGGCATGAATCCCACTTGATCAAATGTCAATACTACTCAAGGCAATCTACATATTCAATGCACTCTCTATCAAAATGACACCAGCATTCTCACAGAGCTAGAACAAGCCATCCTAAGGCTTGTTCTAAGCCATCCTAAGCTAGAACAAGCCATCCTAGAACATCCATCCTTTTGTATGTAACCCCAAAAGACCCAAACAGCCAAAGTAACATTGAAAAACAAAACCAAAGCTGGAGGCATCACAATCCTGGATTTAAACCTGTATTACAAAGCTGTAATCATCAAGACAGTATGGTATTGGCACAAAAAACACACACATAGATCAATGGAATAGAATAGGGAATGCAGAAATAGACCCACAGATATAACCTTCAACAAAGCAGGAAGGAGAATCCAATGGAAAAAAGACAGTCTCTTTAGCAAATGCTGCTGGGAGAACTGGACAGTGACATGCTGAAGAATGAAACAGGACCACTTTCTTACACCATACACAAAAATTAACTCAAAATGGATGAAACACCTAAATGTGAGACAGGAAACCATCAAAATCCTACAGGAGAAAACAGGCAGCAACCTCTTTGAGTTGGTGGCAGCAACTTCTTACTGGACATGTCTCTAGAGGCAAGGGAAATGAAAGCAAAATGAACCACTAGGACCTCATCAAAATAACGTTCTGAATAGCAAAGGAAACAATCAACAAAACTAAAAGGCAGCCTATGGAATTAGGAGAAGATATCTCAAATGACATATCAGATAAAGGAGTAGCATTCAAAAATCTATAAAGAACTCACCAAACTGAACACCCCAAAATAAATAATTCAGTGAAGAAATGGGCAAAAGACATGAATAGGTACTTTTCCAAAGAAGACATCCAGATAGCCAAGAGACATATGAAAAGATACTCAACATCACTAATCATCAGGGAAATACAAATCAAAACCACATGAGATATCACCTCACACCACTCAGAATGACTAAAATTAACTCAGAAAACAACAGATGTTGGCAAGGATGAGGAGAAAGGGGAAGCCTTTTGTGCTATTGGTGGGAATGCAAACTGGTGCAGCCACTTTGGAAAACAGGATGGGGCTTCCTCAAAAAATTAAAAATAGAACTACTCTATGACCCAGTAATTGCACTACTAAGAATTTATCCAAAGAATACAAAGATGCTGATTCAAAGGGGCACATGCACCCCAATGTTTATAGCAGCACTATCATCAATAGTTAAATTATGGAAAGAGCCCAAATATCCAACAACTGATGAATGGATTAAGAAGATGTGGTGTATACACACACACACACACACACACACACACACACACACACAATGGAATACTACTCAGTGATGAAAAAGAATGAAATCTTGTCATTTGTAACAACATGGATTGAACTAGAAGGTATTATGCTAAGGGAAATAAGTCAGTCAGAGAAAGACAGGTATCATATGATTTCACTCATATGTGGAATTTGAGAAACTCAACAGATGAACACAGGGGAAGGGAAGGTAAAATAAGATAAAAAAAAAAAGAGAAGGAGGGAAGCCATAAGAGACTCTTAAATACAGAGAACAAACTGAGGATTGCTGGAAGGGGGAGGATGGGTGAGAGGGTGGGCTAAATGGGTGATGGGCATTAAGGAAGGCACTTTTTGAGATGAGCACTGGGTGTTATATGTAAGAGATGAATCACTGGGTTCGACTCCTGAAGCCAAGACTACATTGTATGTTAACTAATTTGAATATAAACTTAAAAAAATAAAAGAAAGGAAAACATATTTTAGCTTTACTGGATATTATTTGTGTATGAGAATAACAATGTCAATCCTAGAACTATTATAGGTTCTTCTTCAAATGAGAGACACAGTTCTTCTACTTGTATCTTTGGTAGCCATTTGAATGTTCATTGAATTTTTTATTGCTAAATGTTATAATAGCAACATCTAACATTATTAACATTATTTCGTACATTCAAGAAAAAATCTGCTCTTACTGTGTGTAGACTTAGGAAGAGATGGATTGTTACGATGTTGAGGTAACAATATATAGTAGTAGTGTAATTAAACAGCAAGGGGACATATTTGGGCAGCAGCAGAATCTGAAAATCAATAAATTACTCGGCATATTCCTAGCTGGCAAAACAAGTGTACTCTTGTAGAAATTGATCAAGGAGCTTATACACAAGATAGAAAGAAGTAATGAAAAGATAACATTGTTTACATAATATAACTAGCATACACTAAGAGCTTACTTTGTGCCGAAACTATGTTAAGTCCTTTTCATACATGAGCTTATCTAATATTTTATATGGTCCTAATATAACAGGAGTTACTTTCAAAGAGTTCTCTGAAAAAACACATTTGTTTCATGATTTTGTTTCACTGTTAACAGAGGTAGCCATATAATATTTTTTCAGTGTAATTCTTTTACACAATGTTTAAGTTATCCACTCTGTATTTGAGAGTTAGGTTTTAATTTTCAATGAATCTGTTCAAGATTGAATTCTTTCTTGTGTTTTTAAAAATTAATTTTCTAAAATGATAAGTTCTGCATAAACATTTTTGATTGGAATGTCTACTTTTAATGTTCAAGAAATAAATAAAACAATATGTTGGATTTTCTGTTTATCAAAATTTAGAGAAAAAAGTACACAAAATTACATGTTCAAAGTAACTAAGTCCCCCCCAAATAAGTTCAGCTTATAAAAATTGAATCAAAGTTTAATGGGGAATCATAAATAATAGCACCAATATCTTCATTTTCAATAATAACAATAAAGGTAGAAATGTGTCTTATATTCCTAAAACCTCGTTAATTTTGAAAGGTTTAGTCATCCTGCCTCAAATTGCAAGAATTTGTATGCTCCCTCTAATTTTTTTTATATAAGCTTTCTCTTGATTGTTGATATACTATATGTATTATATACGATGCAAATGTACATATAATAATTACAAGCAACAATGATTGGTTTTAATTTTCGAGTGCTTCTGAGGTAAAATATGCCATTAAACAATTATAATCTGAAGATAGTTTTGTGATATTATAGACACCAAAATTCTCCTTTCATGCAAGAGTATTTCCCTGCACTATCTGCTCCACTCAGTATGTTATTTCCTAGTTTGTGAGTATTAGCAAAAATGTTGTACTGAGTTAAGTGGGTATCTGATTTACTCTGGTAAGAAAATATATACTTGAAAAGGTAGGAGATGATGAAGCCAAACATGTTAAAAGCGATAACTAGCTTGCATTTCAGTGCTTAAGATATGCCAGGTACTGCTCAAAACACTTTACATGGATTTTATCAGTTAAAGCTAATCTTCTTTGGTAGTTAATGTCATCATCATCATCTCATTTTATAAATAAGGAAAAGTACTTAGAGAGGTGAGGCAATTTTCCCAAGGTGACACATAGTAAAAATGCTAGAGCAGGATTTAAATTCAAGCATTCTAGCTCTAGAGTGTGTACTACAATATTAACATCTTATTGACTATTTGCAATATAAAGTCATTCTAAGGATCAGATGAGATACACTCAAGTTACCATCTAGAGTCTCTGCTTATGTTACTGTGGGATAAGGGGCAACTTAAAGCTGCAGGTAGATTCTAAAAGGGTTGATCACTTATTTCTAACAAGTTTCATTCATACCATCAGTAGATGATAGCATTAGGACAGCTTTTCAAAATGGTAGTTTCGGTGAAGGGTGTCTGGGATAGGCTGAGCAGGGCGATTCAGCAAACTCCAGTGGCGCAGGATACGTTGACTTTAGTGTATAGGCTATGCCAGCAATCAGAATCAGTCTGTATTCTTCCTTGGATTTGGGTCTGCCTGCTTTAGACTAGATCAATCAAAACAATGGGAAATTTTAGCAGGACATTTCAGATCTGCTAATTCTGGACCCGTTTCTTGGCAATAGTATGGTATCTAGTGTTGTATTCAAAATGTGTAACTTCAGTGCTAGTCCTCCCTTAGATAAACTCCCTCTTCAAACTGTCCTATTTTACTCCTCAGGGTTTCTTTCCTGAAACTAGTTGTGCATCTGAATAATACAAATAACTTCAGAATGTAATTTGCTGACATTAATAATTCATGCACCGCAGGTGTGTTAGCAAAGAAAAATCAGTTAGCAACAAGTTTTCAGGTTTGGGGACTTGACAACATGATAAACACCCATCGAAAGGTCTTGGTCATATGCTTAAAAATCTACAGTGGAACCCCTCCAGAAGGGTAGTTTACTCTCCAGGTACTGGGCCCAGGCTTAATTTAGGATATAAATTCAGATTCATTGCCCTGCAGGCCACATATCTGATCTCTTCTGAGAGCAGGACTAGAGTCTTCACATTTGGTTGAACATAGATGGCAGTAAGGGAAGGAGCATAGCTACGTATGTAATGGTGTGTGGAGGAACGTGGAAACACACTCAAGATCTATTCAGGAAAGAGGTATACAAACACTCTTCCAAGATCACATGCGGGAGTGTCTGAAATATCTTAAAGCTCAGTAATAAAAGATGATGGAAAAGTCTTGGGCTGATTTTCTGTTTGTGAAAAACAGGGCTTGCCAAATTCCACCCACTTCTGTGGCAGTCTTCCCAAATCAATAAGTTGTGTTTCTATAAGTAGGAATTCATTACCACTGGCATTAAATACATTCTTGCTGAAACTTGGGAAGATGGACTTGTAATCTTGAGGTTGAGATTCAAAAATGATTGAATTTGATGACACTTTAAAATTACAACTTTAATTAACACACTAGTCTCTCAGTATCAAGACTTATTTATGTTTTTTATTCATTTATGTTGTATCAATACTATCAACGCTAGTAAATAATAAATATGTTAGCAACAGCAAATAAAGCAAAAGTAAATAAATAGTTGATAACTTAAATAGGTCTGTAATTAGTTTGATGATATAAGAAGGCAAAAGGAAGGAAGTACCCAATATTACCTTCATTTTCTATATTTTCACTATAGATGAATCAGTTTCATATTATTAATATGAGTCATTTATTAAAGGTATCATAAGGTTTGTAAGTGAATGTGAGTATGAGATAGACATTTCTTTTTTTAAAAAATATTTTATTTATTTTTAAGACAGAGAGAGACAGAGCATGAGTGGGGATGGGGCAGAGAGAGAGGGAGACACAGAATCTGAAGCAGGCTCCAGGCTCTGAGCTGTCAGCACAGAGCCTGACACAGGGCTTGAACTCATGAAGTGTGAGATCATGACCTGAGCTGAAGTCGGATGCCCAACCGACTGAGCCACCCAGGCGCCCCGATAGACATTTCTTAATGGAAAGATTTATATTTCTTATTTAACATTTGGCAAGAAGTGGCCATTTGATTTTCTAAGTTAGCGTCAAGTGGGTTCTCTTTGAGAAATATTCTGTTTGTACACCAAGGAAAAAACCTTGAAATTTAAAATGTAAATTTAAAAAATCCTAATGTAGGATTGGAATAGTTCATGTCAATGAAATCAGACCAATTCAATCAGTCAGTCAACAGACACCTGAAGTGCACACATTCTTTCCAGGCACTGATTACGATGATAGGAAAGGGACAGTCTGTGAGGGCCAAGGCCCCTACCTCTGTGGAGCTGGTAATATAGACTCTCTGGCTATTTGATCTACTTTTCTTTTAAGTAGGAGTAAAATAAGGATTTGTAGGCCTTAGAATACACACTATTTAATAAATAGCATTGATTGTATACTGAAAAAGATATTTGAGACTTTTTGAATTACACTTTTCTTTGGGTATATTGATGCCATGAAAAGAGGTGAACTTATACAAACTTCTCATCTTATAATTGTAAAAACAATGGCAGTATTAAAACATATATGTAACATTATATAGAAAATTAAGTGTGTGAATATGATTTTCATCATTTGAAAATTCAACTTGTCCTTGATTTTCTGAAGTAGCGGGTGTACAATGAGCCCATGCAATATCAATGTGCTCAGTGATAGAGAAGACGGTAATTGTGTACTAAGGGAATTTAGACTGTATTTTGATGATGTGGTCAATTACTTGGCCTTTGTGAACATTCATGGAATAATTGGTTTTATTTAATAAGTCCATTTATGGAAATAGCCACTGTTGAACACTGGTGCTTATCAAAAAGCATTTTTCCTTGAAGAGATTGCACATGTAAAGCACCAAACTACCAATTAATGTAATTTGTTTAGAGCTATTTTTCTTTCTGTACCATCAAGGCATTAGCTATCAAAGGTGAATGGTACAATATCTAGCCCAAAATGGGTTGTATGGCTATCCCAACAACTTAAACAAAGAGTGTAAAAGGGAACACATGTGTTGCATTTACCCAGATTCTTCCCTTAACTGAAGCTTTTAAACTAAGATTGATAGAAAACAGTGTTTAGGAAGAAATAATGCATACTGATTTATATAAAATGCTATTCGCTGTATTTTTCTTTTTGTATTAGCTTTAATGAATAGATATGCCTTTTTATTTTGTGGTACCCTACCATTAGATGATACCATCATTTTTTTTTCTGCCTAAATAAATTCAAATTCTTGTCACCTACTATCTGTACAGCAAGATTTGAGACATTATTCCTAATTGAGATTTTTAGTGAATATCTTTTAAAGATAAATTTGTTTTATTCCTTCGCCCCACTATTTAAAAGGATTTTCACATTTTTATCTTCTAAAGGAATTGTCAATGAGAAACTAAAACTGCATAGACTATACATTAAAATCACTTTAGTTTTTAAGCTGTCATGAACTGTTTCAAAAAATGCTAAGTTGCTATTGTTTAATGTCTGTCATTTTATAATGCTTTAGAAGTTATCTATCCTGTAAAATTATTAACTGATGCTAAAATTGCCTTGTAAGTATTAGGACAATAGCAATTTTGTAACAGCTGGGACACTGCCAATGTAAGATAAGTACATTTTGCTCTGTACATTCATAAAGTGCTTTGAAATGGTTTGTAACTGATGGATGGATGCATTTTCTAAGTGTAGAAAGCAATATTTTGTAGAAGGAAATGGCTTGAAAGCTGACACACATGCATGCAAATGCCATTCTCTTCAGTAAGTAATTTGCTTTTTCTTTCAAAAGCATAAATGGCATAGTTAGACACATTATTTTGTATATTGCACATAACAATACAAGATGCACAAAAACAGCAAGTACAAAACATTTCATATTGATAGAAGAACCCATGGCTGTGGTATATGATTAGCATAAATGTATACACACTGAAGTAATGCCTTCAGGATTAAAAAGTGAGACTGAAAAAAAAAAAGGAAAGTTCTACTAAACTTCAGGAATGACAATATTTATTATGTTTTCCCTCTTTAACTTCATTGTGCTACTTGATTGGAAGGCTAGATCACTTTCAATGGATATATTTTCCTTAACGTGCTAAATATTAATCACAGTGCCTCTGCAAGGTTACAGAGCTATCATATTGTTCTGCTTACCTACTTAGGATGGTTAACATTTTTCAGCTTTTTAAAAATAAAAGTCAACAACAACCTTTCCTGTAAGTGTTCATATAGGACTAGTTTTGGTCAAGTTAAAATTGTTCTGTGGCTTGAATTTGATGTTTAATTTTTTTTTTTTTAAATATAGTTACTGTTGGGGGCATCTGGGTGGCTCAGTTGGTTAAGCAGCCAACTTTGCCTCAGGTCATGATCTCGAGGTCTGTGAGTTCGAGTCCCGTGTCTGGCTCTGTGCTGACAGCTGAGCCTGGAGGCTGCTTCGGATTCTGTGTCTTCTCTCTCTCTCTCTCTCTCTCTCTCTCTCTCTCTCTCTCTCTCTTTGCCCATATCCTGCTTGTGCTTTCTCTCTCTCTCTCTCAAAAAAAAAATAAACTTAAATAAAAAATAATATAGTTACTATTGTATCCTGAGTACCTAGAATAGACTGGCAGAAAGTATGTAACAAATATTTGTATTGTGAATTTCTGAAAGTCTGTACAAGGAAGACCAAATTTGAACTGAAGTGTCTTTCAGAGACCCTTCATTTAAAACATCCCTTATCAACTCTGCGGTTGTTAAAGAACACAAACTTTGGAGCCAAGTTGGTTGGGTTTGAGTCCTAGAATCAACATCATTAGTTTTCTGAACTTAGGCCAGCCTTTACACTTTGCTAACGCTAGCATCCTGCTATACAGAACATGAAAAAAAGTACCATCTACTTCTCAAAGTTGTTATGAGGAGTAAATCCATAAAAAGTGCTTTTGCACAGTGTTAGGCACTTAGCCTTTGATAAATCATAGCTTTTGCATATGAAATTATTATTGTCACATCTCCACCATGAACCACATTACCATTTTGTTTGCCGTATCAATATAGATTTAGCTCAGTTTGGGGCACCCGAGGGGCTCAGTTGGTTAGGTGTCGGACTCTTGATTTTGGCTCAGGTCATGATCTCCTGGGTCCTGAGTTTGAACCCCACATCCCTGCTTGAGATTCTCTGCTTCTCCTCTCTCTGCCCCTCCCCTGCTCTCACTCTCTCGTGCTCTCAAAATAAGTAAACTTAAAAAAATAGAATTATCTCAGTTGTTTCAAATGTCTTCAGTTTCTTCCTTGATTTGGACAATTTCTGTGAAAACCACTTATATTAACTCGACTCATTAATGGAGATGCATATAATTAGAGAGGAAACCATACCCTCAAATTTTACCATGGTTTTAATTTTGTTTTACTGAATCAATTTTTTTTCCTCTTTGATACATGTTTCATTCAACATGTTCAATGGAAATGTAGAAATTAATAAAACCTATTGGTTTGGGTAGTATTTTGGAGGATAGTCAGGCAAAATTTCCAATTTGCACTTTGAGATGTGCCCCTTGTTAGGTACTTTTCTCAGAAATCAGATATTAGAGCACCTGGACATCTTTGGGTCCATCGGTCAGCAGGAGATGTTATACAGCATGAATTGATTAATTGGCCTGCAACTTAGTGAAATTCTCTACCTTTTCATAAGGTGCATTCATTATTCACCTGAAAGATTTTGTCACAAAGATATGGCAGAGGAATGCTTTTAGGCCACAGCTGTTCACATCTGAGTTATTTGCACTTGAGATCTTTGATGGGACTCCTTGACTGGATAGACTCCCGACAGAAGAATGGAAAGAAATCTTACAGGCCAATTTTGAAGACTTAAAATTGTGTGGATTTTGTAAAACATGTAGCTTATTAAATTGCTACAATGTTTCAGGCTTAATAAATTTTCTTTTATTTATACAGTATCTTATTTTGCTTTGTTAGGCCTTCAACTTTTGCTGAAGAAATTTATAGGTATAGTTTCAGTTGGAGCTGTGCCACTTGGTGTTTATGATATCACATGTGTTCATTTGTCACAGTACTCCCCCAAATTCTTCATGTGTAAAAATGACACAAGAGCATTTTCTTAACTTTATATCAGATGGAGGTCATATACATTCATTACCATAAGCCCAAAGCTCCTTAGGAAATACCAAGGTTTTTAGTGACATCTCTGATTATGGTCCTAGAGATGCGATCTCCTACTTTTTCTCTTATTGGTATGGATCCACTGAGGAATGGTGTACTTGTCTGCGGGCCATCTTCTCTCTTTAGCAAATTCATTTGATAGAAAGATCACATACTCCTTACAGATTTTTAGATTTTTCATCTCAAACTCCTGTCATGTACAGCTTAAGTTTTGTGGGTATTTATATCTTATAACCAGCTATTGGCAGACTTTGGACATAGTTATCCTATTACTGATACTTTTTATACTCTGTCATCTTGTGGATAAATCTACTGGAACAACATAAGTTTGTTCACACCTTTTCTTTACTTTTGAGTCCATGAGCGGGGAGTGCCTTTGGGATAACTTATAATAATGCAGTTTAAACCCTTAATTATTAATGTTTATATAAGACCTTTTACTGCCATGTAAGTGTCAACAAGAAGCTTAATGGCAGATATTCTAGTGAGATAAACTAGTTTCGTGTTCTTTTATCCCTTGTCTTTATGTTATATGACTCAATACCACTTTTTTAAATTAAAAAATGCCATCGTTGTATGCTTTGGATAAATGACTACTATAAAAGAGGAAAACATAGGTGTTCGTCTATATCCTGTCCTTAAGATCTTAATTATCACAAATTTGCAGAGCTCTGACTTACAAGCTGATCCTGTTCTATATTTATTTCCAGAAAAAAAATAGTTAAGAAATATAAAGCTACCAAATTGCTATTTTTTACTCAAAAATATATCTTGAAACTCTTTTATTAGGCACATAGTTCTGCTTCATTTTGACTCCTGTACAGTGTGATAGGTTAAAAAAATAGGGGCATCGCAAATAAATTATTAAGCTTATTTATTTGAGAGAGAGACAGAGAGAGACTGAAAGTGAGAGAGAGAGAGCACGCACGAGCAGGGGAGGGGCAGAGAGAGGATCCCAAGCAGGATCCACCCTATGAGCATGGAGGAACCATGAGAACATGACCTGAGTTGAAATCAAGAGTTGAATGCTTAACCTTAACCAACTGAGTCACCCAGGCGCCCCTGCCATACCTCTATCGATAGACATTTAGATTATTTACAATTTGGGGCTACAATGCTACAGTGAACATCCTCATATGTCGCCTCTTGTATGTGTTGCTTTTCCTTTAGGGTGTATAAAAAAAGAGTTTACTAGTTTGCACAGATTCTGTAAAACTGACCTTTCAATATACTCTTGTATTTGGTACGACATAGTACTTATTTCCCTATGTATTAGACATACTGGACACCAACTTTTTAATTCTTACTAACCTGACAATGAGTTAAGATACGCTCTCTGTATGATTTTAATGTATATTTGTCTTTTTATCATTAACTTTATCACCTTTCATATATTTATTTATAATTGATATTTATTCTGTGATATTCCTATTCACATCATTTGCATATTTTTCTGTGTTATTTTGTCCTGTTCATTCATAGGGTGGCCTCTTATTCAGTTGCATATCTTTAGTGTTGGATTATGTGTCTTGTCTTTTTTTTAATTTTTTTATTTTAGAGAACATGAAAGTAGGGGAAAGTGGCAGAAGGGGGAGAGAGAGAATCTTATGCAGTCTCTATCCCACAACTCTGGGATCATGACCTGAGCTGAAATCAAGAGTTGAACGCTCAGTGATGGAGCTCAACTCACTGAGCCACCCGTGTTATTTTCAACGTTGATAAAAACTGGTGTCCTGTTAAGCCATATATAATGCCTTTAATTTGTAAGGTATAATTGAATTCTCTGCACTTCAGAACTTGGTTAAAGCTTGATTTTGTGATAAAATATGTTTGGAAACTTAGTATTAAATATTTAATCCTTTTCATTACTTATAGACACCTTAAATTTTATCTGTGGATTAGGCTAGTCCTTCAGAGATTTCTGTGTAGGTTCCAGTCTTTTGACTATAGTGGCCTGAACTGAAGGCAATTATAAATTTTTTAAAAAGGTCCTGTAAAAGGTATTACTTTAATGTTATAATTGTAACATCTGTAGAAAAATTATAGCTATTGTTCACCCGGTCATACTGTCAAGTTTATGGCACTAACAGTAAAACTATTTCTCAAATCTTGTTATGAGAAATAAATATATATTTTCTGAATAATTGATTTTTAAAAAGTCCCCTTTATTTACTTTGTTTTCTTCTTTATACCAGCTGCCAGAAATCTAAGAGCAAATTTATAGCCCATCAGAATAGAGGTGTGCTAATAATTGCCTTGGACCTAATATATCTTTTGAAGTTTTTATACTTTGTTATTTTTTTTACAATTATTTTCCCTGTATCTTACTTCCTTGCTTTTTAAATAGCATATTGCATATACAATTGTAAAAAATGAATTTTATGTAAGGATGTAGATACAACCTGCTTTTAAACAGTTACTATAGCGAAATTCATCATCTATTGTGTCAAAGCTTTAAAGGCTTGGTTCATGTTTAAATTTCATATCATACAAAAGAAGGAAATAGGCTCAATTATTAAATAGAAAAATATAAAACAAAGGATAATCTTGTTCATACATCTAGTATATTTGCTTTTTAATGATATGTTAGTAAAGGATTAAAAAAAGTGGCTAAGTTTGTGTTTGTTGATGTCATGAAACATGACTAAAAGAATCATTTTGTTGGGGCACCAGGGTGGTTCTGTTGGTTGAGTGAGTGTCTGACTTCAGCTCAAGTCATGATCTCACAGTTTGTGGGTTCAATCCCTGCATCGGGCTCTGTGCTGACAGCTCAGAGCCTGGAGCCTGCTTCGGATTCTGTGTCTCCCTCTCTCTCTGCCCCTCCACCACTGCACACGTGCTCTCTCTCTCAAAAATAAACACTAAAAAGTTCAAAAGAAATCATTTTGTGATAGAGCTATTTTCTTTCATAAACATGTTGGCCCAGTTATTTTTTCACAAAATAGTATTTTATGAGTAAAAGTATGAAATTCAACATATTAATAAGTAATAATGACTTGCGGTAATAGAAAATTGATGTTACAACTAGTTATAGATGATTTTTGGGGATTGAATTATATTCCCCTAAAACATACATCAGATCCTAAATTCCAGTTCTTGTGAAGGCAACCTTATTTAGAAACAGGGTAATTGTAGAGGTAAACAAGTTAGGATGAGGTCATAATGGATTACTGGAGTACTTATGACGAGGGAAATCTGGACACAGATACGTGGAAGAATGCCATAGGAATACAGAGGCAGAGATAGGAGTGATACATCCACAAGCCAAGTAATGCCAAGGATTCCAACCACCAGAAGCTAGGAAGAGACAAGGAAGGATCTTCCTCTAGAGACTCTGGAGAGGGAATGGTCCTGTCAACAATTTGATTTTGGACTTGTAGCCTCTAGACTTGTGAGAAAATAAGTATCTGCTGCTTTGAGCCATTTAAGTTTCTGTGTTATGGCCATCCTAGGAAACTCCTAAAGTGGTCATTATTTCTGGACATAATATTATGACCTAATGTCTAAGAGAGAACATATCAGGGACTTTGTGTTCTCCATTTCATTTCTATGTGAGATCATAAAAGATGCATGTTTGTGAATAATGAGTCTAAAATGTTAAATTCTGATACATACAAATGTCAATTACACTGGAAATTTGGAAGAAACTTTGAAGAGGAAAATTTATTCCACTAGCAAATGTCAAAAGAGCTTCAATGTTCAAATTATAAAGAATATATTAGGAAAATATGTAAATTCAGGTCAGGAGAGTATCTGATCTCAAGAAATGAAGGTTAATTGTCATATTTTTAAAAAGTGAATATTGCACTTTTAATGCTAATAAGGGTTTTGTTCATAATATGACAAAAATAATTTACCTTATTTGTCCATTATTTGTAGCTCTGTGTTGACATTTAAAAAAAAAATCACAGAAGCTTTTCTTTACTTTCAATTGACTGTTTTAAGAGATTATTATTTTTTCACTTAATCATTAGGGTCCAAAAGGCTGTCATTGGCTATTCTTAAATTAAATATCATAAGTGCAGTTCTACTATTATGTAAGTAAGGGACTGCACTGTCTTATGACTGACAAAGTCTATATTTGAATGACCTTTATTACTTCTGAAAGATTGATGCTCTTGGGCCGATTTAAAGAAACCAATTTAAAGAAGCATCACTGGTTACTACACGTGATAGTAGCTTTTGGAAAGAAAATAAATAGTATTTATTAGTTGTTAGTTTCACAGTATAGAAGTAGTATAAACTTTTGTGATCATATATGAAGCCACCTTGGATAGATGATCTTATCACTTTGGTAAGAATGGAATTTTTACATTCAGGATTGTTTCTGTTTCCCTAAAAATTCACGTGAGACATGCCTTCGTTGAATTTTTGCCTCAGGTACTTTTAACTTCTCCACAATGCATCTCAGCCATAAAACTCATTAATCAAATTAGGTGGGAGAAGACAAGTTTCCCCTGGCTTGATCTTGAGTTGTATTCATGACGATTAATCATTGCACAACACGCATGAGGTCACTGGAAAAATGTCATACTCATAGTCCACCATTTAGGTTCAAAGAGAGGAGTAACTTCAGAGTAATGGTCGAGCAAGAATACCTTTACAAATGGTTCATAGTAAGAAGCCTAATTTCTTTAGAATGTATCAGTGAATAATAGTTTTCTTTCTTCTTTGGGATTTTCAGCTATTTTCTCTACTGAGATGTTTATTACTTTTGGATGCTTTCATATTCATACCTAGTTTATTAACAGTTTTTGCATAATTTTATTGGAAGAAGGTTTATTATAAAAGTGATTCTGACACATGTTATATTAGTATCTTATATTTGTGTAGCACTTAGAGATTTCAAAGTGTTAATTACTCTGCTACCCAATTTGATGGTTTTTTTTCTTTTTGTGGTGAGTTCTTAGAGATTCATAGTTGAGAAATAATTTTGAGTAGATACTAGATTGGCCACAGTCTGAATTACTTAACATTTCTGACATAATGGGATAAGTAACAAAATCAAAAGCTACAGATGAGACACTTAATGGCCATCCATTTCACTATATGTAAATTTAACTTCAGCTTAAAAAAAAATCGACATGTGAAGATTTCCTATGTTTTTAACAAAAATTTGATACGCAAAACTGAGAGATAAAAATTTCCAAATATTATCATTTATTACATATTCCCAAACACTTTATAAATGGTCTGATTTCCTTGCAACATATGCCATTCTGAAATAATAAATAGAGACATTTGCCTGCAAAGTAGCAATTACTGCAATTATTTTCATGGAGAGACTTAGGAAAACAAGGACTTTTGTGATGGGGTACTTAACATGTCTCCAACTTCATTTTTCTCTCTTGGTGCTCCCATATTACCAAACTACACTCTTACATCCATTTATTCTTTATTCTTTCTGTGTCATCACATGCCTTAACATCACTGTTACGGAACTTACTATGCAATAACCTTGTCTTTAAATACTCAACTTTTAGGCACTCTCCATGTTCGATATTTTCCTTTTTACCCTTCAGGGGATGTTTCTCAGTCTGTATCTTAATTTTATCTCTCAGCAGAATTCAATGTGGATGACTACTCCCTCCTCTGAAGAAAATTCATCCCTACTGAAACACCACTATGTCCTGATTTTCCTTTTGTCCACTTCTCCAAATTCTTTCTTACTAGCTTCTATACCAATTTCTCAGTTTTTCAATTCTACTTCTCAACCATCTGATAACTTCATCTTGGGACTCCTCTTATCTACCCATGAACTTTGGGGACAGACACCCTGCGTTCAAATTCCAGACTTGACACTTATCAGCTGCACAAATTTGGGCAAACACATGTTTGTGTTTCAGGTTTATTATCTGTAAAATGGGGGTAATAATAGGACCTGCTTCATAGGGTTACTGTGTTAAATGAGATAATATAAACAAAATGCTTAGGACAGTGCTCACACTTAAGCGCAGTGTAGGTACTAGAGATGCTTATACTTTCTCCTTAGAATATTTTCTCCAATGTCATGGCTTTAGTACTATTTCTGCTCTGGTAACAACCAACTTTATATTTTCTCTAAACTTTGCACACAGATTTCCAATACATATGCTTAACTGCAGTTTGATATTTCCACTTGTATGTCAAAAAGCATATTAAACTTCACATGTACAAAAGGGAAATCTTGAGGTCTTTCTTTCAACCAATTTCATTCCCTGTTTTTACACTACCATCCATTTGTTCAAGTAAACACGCTTGGAGTCATTTTCCTTCATGCTTTTCTTTCTCTCACTTCCACATTCATTCCATCAGCAATTTCTATTTGTTCTACCCTAGTAAATAGTTTGAAGCCATCCATGCCTCTCAATCGTTATTGCAATCTGCCTAGTCAAAGCGACCAGCACCTCTTGCCCAGCATTGTGTAATAGCAAGTCCTCCTCTTTCCACTCCTGTCCTTTTGCAATTCATCTGTATATACCTGCTCTAATAAGCCCTCTGCATCACAGACCATAATACAACTCTGTGCTGACCACATGGTACAGGTTCAATTGATACTTAACTGGAAGAGTGAATTAATGTGCTATTAATTGGGTGGCATAGAATCTTAGTGGTTTAAAAAAAATCAAATATCATCTCAGGATTAAGAGCTTACTATGAATCAAAGAACAGAGTATCATGAGACAGAATAACCTGGAGGTAGGAGATACACTTAAAACAAGATGGCTAAGGAAGTTCACTCTTAGCAGGTGTATTTTAAAGTTTGTTTGTTGGTTTAGAGAGAGAGAAAGAGAGAGAGGGAGAGAGAGAAAGAGAGAGAGGTCATGAGCAGGGGAGGGGCAGAGAGAGACGGAGAGAGAGAAAATCCCAAGCAGGCTCTACACTGGTAGCACAGAGCCCAACATGGGGCTCAAACTCAAGAACAGTGAGATCATGACCTGAGCCGAAATCAAGACTCTGCTGCTTAACCAACTGAGCTACCCTGGTGACCTGAGCAGCTATATTTTAAATAGACACTCGTACACTGAGCAAGAGCTTCATGTCACCAGTGAAGACTGTATGCAAAGAACTCCCGGCAGAGGATCTCTGGGAGGGGAATCTCTTCCCCATTTCACAAAACTTGGATGATCAGTGTGCCTGAAGCTGTGTAAGGAAAAGGAATAACTTTGGAAATTAGTCAGGGGACAGCTCTTGCTGGACCTTAGTCTGGTAATTGGTAGTGATTTTTTATTAGCTACACTGAGACCACCGGCCGATTTTAAGGAGGGGCATTACACAATCCAATTTATGTTTGTTAAAGATAAGGGACTGGTTTCTTTGTGGAAATACTGGAAGGAAATGAATGAAAACAAGGATACTATTGAAGAAGGCCAAAAGAGAGGACAGTCACAGTGGGGATACATTTTGGAGATAAAATCAGGTATCAAGAGCACTTGCTGATGTATGGCCATGAAGAATGGGGAAGGGGAGCAATTAAGGATGATTTCCAGGTCTCTTTGAGTTACTGTGTAGAAATTGATGCCAGTTAATGATTTGGGTGGTGAGAAGTTACATATTTGACAATGGAGTTAAAAGTTTACATTAGAGATACAGATTTGGAAATAATGAAGATTTAGATGGCACTTATGACCAAGGACATAACTGAAATGTCCTTGAAAGAAAGTAGTGAGGAAAGAGAGGAGGAACTCCAGTTTTTAAAGCTTGATAGAAAGGGGCTATCAAGAACGTTACCCCATTTGCCATATTATCTCTCTCCACCAATTTCTTGCACGGTAACACTGTCATAATCTGCTTGGCATACTCCATCATTTGTAACATAAAAAATGCTACCTCTACTGCTACCTCTACTTTAAACAAGGAGTTTTATTTAACCAACATTTATCAAGTGATTATTAATACCGAAGGTACTTTAATAAGTGTGAATGCCTTATCCCAGTCAGCCCTCATTAAAACAACTCTGTGAGGGAGATACCATTATACTGTTTTAAAGATGAGAAACCTACAGGGTGCCTGGGCAGCTCATTTGGTTGGGGTTCTGACTCTATTTCAGCTCAGGTCATGATCTCAGCGTTCATTGAGATGGAGCCCTGCATCAGGCTCTGCACTGACAGTGCCTGAGCCTACTTGGGATTCTCTCCCTCTCTCTCTCTCTCTCTGCCCCTCCCCTGCCCACGTTCTCTCTATTCCTCTCTGAATAAATAAACATTTTTTTAAAAAGCTTAAAGATGAGAAACCTCAAGTAACTTACAACTGGTTACCAGTGGAAGTAGAAGATGAACCCAGACTGTTAGCTGTTAAAGTCTATGGATGTAATTTCTACATTGTGTTTTATATATAGCTGGAATTTTACCTTCACAGTATAGTGCATTTTGTATGTGTACATTAGTATAAATAGGACAAACAAAAGTTAACAGGAAACTAAACAGATATTCATACCTATTTTGTTCTTTGTCTTTCTCCTTTAGAAAATACGAGCAAGTTGAAGGTAGAATTCATGGATTACTAAATTTTATAGCTTCCAGGCCACCATGGTGTCTGACGTATAGCAGACATTATACAGATATGCGTCCATGATTAAATGAATACTGATCTGCGATTTTGAGGGCTAAGTCTTATAAAATGTTAAGTTCCTCCGCTTAATCTCTTGTTTGCATACCCATGTACTCACTTGCTCAAAATAAGAGGTGGGATCCAATCTTCATACATGGAATTTGGAACCTAAGCTCTGAATGAGTTTGTTAGATGTATGCCTGGCTGTGTGCATCTTCTCTTCACCAAAATTCATTTTTCAAAGATTACATCACCGAAATATCACGCTGGCTGTTTATTAAATTAGTTTATGTAATTTGTTCTAAGTTGTTATTTCATGCAATTTGTTCAAGCCTATCTTTTTTTTTTTTTCTGGATTCCCCACCATTTTGAAGTAGTCTTCTATTACTAAGAATTTAATTTCATGCTGCTCTCAAGTATCTTGAATGGAGACCAAAATGTGTGTGACTTCTGGAATGGTAAAATACTAATTTTGTATAATTCACCAAAGATAACTGTGTTAAATGTTCCTTGCTGTAAAAATGCAAGAGAAAAAAAAGATAAAGAAATATTCTTTTTAAGTAATACTCAGCAAACCACCTTTTATTGTTAGAATTATGAAAGAATATAGCTTAAAATGGACTAGAATTATTACTGAATTAAAAGATAAATTGTCTCTATTTTAACAATGACTGTTTTTGTGCTTCAGAAAAGTTGACATCATTACAATGTTTTTCTTTGTCAGGCAATTTCCAGTTTCTGTTATTAAGAAGCTTTCATTGCTTTGACACACTTTCCAAAATGCATACTGTTTTCCCATATAATTGAAACCAAAACATTCTAAAACAAAATGTTTTCATGCAATGCAACATTTTACAATAACTAGGTTGTATCTATTATTCAAAATGTACACAGCAACAACTTTTTCTATTTTATTTGCAGGACACATTTGCTTCCTTCCCTTCTCCCAAGTATAAAAAGATCTAAGCTGGGATGCATTGTTAGTGGGCTCTTTTTGGATACTCAAAGAAATAACTGACAGAAATTTTATACTCCTTAGAAGGGGTTTTGATTTGGAAATAAATTTTAAATTGAACAATCTCATTTTTACCTACTCTGTTTTGATACCTAAGAATATATACTTGGCAGTCAAACTTCGTCATAATCATTCACCCCAAAAATGTAGCATGCATTTACCATACAATACATTTACCATAACTTAACCATTTTCTTTTTTTTTTTCACATGCCATCAAGTTCACTTTTAGTTATTTTTTCCAGAATAGTTTTTTTTTTTTTTTTACTTTTTAAAAATTTTAAGTCAAGTTAGTTAACATACAGTGTAGTCTTGGCTTCAGAAGTAGAGCCCAGTGATTCATCTCTTATCTGTAACACCCAGGGCTGATCCTAAAAAGTCTTTTCCTTAGTTTCCATCACCAATTTAACCCATCCCCCCATCCACTTCTCCTTCAGCAACCCTCAGTTTTTTCTCTGTATTTAAGAGTCTCTTTGGCTTGCCTTCCTCTGTGCTTTTACCATACTTTTCCTTCCCTTACCCTATGTTCATCTGTTGTGTTTCTCAAATTCCACATATGAGTGAAGTCATATGATATCTGCTTTCTCTGACTTATTTCACTTAGTATAATAGACTCTAGTTCTACCCAGATTGTTGCAAACGGCAAGATTTCATTCTTTTTCATCACTGAGTAGTATTGTATTGTGTGTACACCACATCTTCTTTATCCATTCACCAGTCGATGGACATTTGGGCTCTTTCCATAATGTGGCCATTAACCATTTTATAAAGATACTTTGTATCTGGCAGGAGGTGAGTCACTTCTGATGTTATATATCCTCTAAATAACTACACCCCAGCCAGTTCTACCACCAGGGATATTATAAGTGAGAAAGTGATTTTATATTTGTGGCCACCTGGCTGACCACTTGCTTACCTTTTTTTTAAAATTAATTAATTAATTAATTAATTAATTAATTATTACATCTAGATTGATTTGCTTACCTTTAAACTAGCTCTCCTATTCAGTGCACAAAAGGACAGATAGATGTACATTCCCTAACTTATTACTTGCTATTCCAACTCCATTTCTTTTACTTCTGTGGAACTTACCTCTCACCCTCACTATGAACTTTAGCCTCTCCATTTGCGCAATCTATCGTTCTATTTTTGCTTAACTGGAAGCTTTACCATAATCAACCCTTCAAAGAAACTCTCAGCATGATGAAATATATTATCTCTTTGATTTAGTGTTTCCAGACTTATTACGATTACCAGCATTACCTCAAACAATCTCTTCCTTCCATGTGTTATACTCCATGCCCAAGTTTGATGGCTATATTTAAGAATATTATTAACCAGAGGTAGAAAATCCACTATATGTTAACTTTATCTTGATCTACATCAGAACAATTATATTTTTATCAGAAAGCTTTTTATTCCCCACCAAATTTTCCACTACAGTGAGTTCAAAATTTTGCATAACCTTAAAAAAAAAATCAAACTTATATTGGTTCATATCATAGACAACAAATTATCTCATCTCCTATTTTAAAAATCAAAGACACTGAAGTAGACTCTGCCATTTTCTACCCTCCCTTTATTAAAATATATGCATGTCTAACTATGATTCCTATTTCATATTTTCTTCTAAGAAAAGGTTTTCCTTCTCCTTCATGAGCTTGACCATTTCTGTGCGCTCTTGCTATATCCCCTTTAGTCCCCTTGTGCATTACTTTATTTATTTACTTAATTCATTTTGAGAGAGACAGAGAGAGAGGGAGGGAGGGAGAAGGTGCACGTGCACAGGCAAGCAGGAGAGAAGCAGAGAGAGGGGTAGAGACAGAGAACCCCAAGCAGGTTCTGCATTGCCAGCACAGAGTCCAACGTGGGAGATCATTACCGGACCTGAAATCAAGAGACAGACGCTTAACTAACTGAGCACTGGGGCGTTCCTCCCCTGTGAATTATTATCTTTCATTGTGTCATCAGTCTTTCCCCATTGGATCATCTCCTTTTGTCTACAAGAGACTAAAGCATCTTCCCGCCTAAAAATACTCCTGTTTCTTCCACTGTCCTCTTTTCCACACGCAATTGTCTTTCTTTCCTACCTTTCTTTAGAAACTGCTTTCTGGAAAGTGACCAATGACTTCTCTGGAATATTTCCTCTTTGGCCAACCTGCTATCCATGTTGTGTCTTCCCTTGGCTTTCTAATACCACCTCATCCAACCTCTCTGGTAATTATCGTTACTCCTTTTTGTATCTTTTTCTGTCTTGTCCCTTACAATAGATGCTTACCATAAGCCTGTTCTGAGCCCTCCACTCTTTTTTTCAATGCTTTCTTGTTTCTTTACATATTGTTCTTATGTATATTTATCATGTTTATGTGCATCATCTCCAAATCGCTATCCACGTCTAAATGCCAGGTGAGACGCTCCAGCTACTTGCTGAACACATTAGATATCTGCTTAAGGCCTTTAATTTTTGAAAGCATTAAAGGTCTTCTATTATCTTCCCACAACATGACTGCTCTTCACATCACAGTAAGTAGCCCCTTCATGTACTCGACACGTTTAGTTAAATTTAACAATTTTGCCTTTCGGCAAACACTTGTTTTGCTAAACAAGTGTTTTTCATCATTTTCTATGTGTTCCTGAATCATCTTCTCTCTGTGGGCTCTTCATGGGTGAGCCCATGTGCCTCCTACCTTGAATTCTCCCTGACTGGGATGAGATATTCCCTTCCTCTGGAAGCTCAGTGTTTTCTTACCTTCTTCTTGTTTGTGACCTACACACGATAGTCAAATCTCAAAGTTGGTGTGAAGAGAGATTAACAGTTTTACTCTCTGATTTCTACTGGTGTTTTAGCTATTTGTGTTCTGAATTCAGCCTCCAGCCCAGCGACTCCTAGAGTCTACAAAAGGAATTTTCTTACCCAAGTTTACATTCCTCCAAAGCTTCTGACATAGTGCTTTTTCACCTCCTACAGAGACATTTAACATAAATATACAGGATATATAAATATTAAGTTTGCTACACATGAACCTTTTATCATTGAGGTTGGAAAAGCTGACCTTGTCTTTTCTCTCCTCATTCTCTCTTAGGGCACAAATTCTGCATATTCCTGCAAATTTGCTGTTTTATTACTCTCCTGCTTACCACTGGGAATGTTGTCAAAATACACCTACCTATTTCCCTTTCCATTAAAAAACTCTGGATATAAACTCTTAAATACGGAGAACAAACTGAGGGTTCATGGGGGTGGTAGGGAAGACGGGGAAATGGGTGATGGACATTGAGGAGGGCACTTGTTGGGATGAGCCCTGGGTGTTGCATGGAAGCTATGAATCACAGGAATCTACCCCCAAAACCAAGAGCACACTGTACACACTGTATGTTAGCCAATTTGACAATAAATTATATTAAAAACACACAACTCTGGATTTAAATATGCAGTTAACTGACTGTGTTATCAAATTTTTAAATGGAAGAAAAAATCTTCCAAAACATTTTTAACCGATTGGTGCTCACTGAGTTCTGCAAAGGGATGGGTGTATCTGCTTTCTTCCAGTAGTACACGTTATGGATGGAAATACTATTTATTTTTTAGGTGGGTACACTATCATAAGGTTTAATTTAGAAATTTAAAGAGCTTGGTAAATGGTACCTTTAAGCCGACAGATTCTTAAGAAATGTGGAGTGGCCAGTGTTAGCTACAGTGTCAAAGAAGCAACAGGAAAACGCCTATTAGAGACCAGTAATCATATGGTTTATTACAGGCTTAAAAGAAAGTAATTACATAAGAAAGGATTTAAAGAAATGCTAAGATACTGTATTTCTAATTGAAATAAATGTAGTAATAATCCTCAAGGTATGAATATTAAGGTCTCTTACTGACAGAAATAGATCTCCAAAGAAAGTGGAGGTTCTTTTTTAAATGTAACCTTCTGCAGAAGGTATCTTATAGATTTCTATAGTTCATGTGGGAGAAAATACCAAATAACCTGGAGTACATTAAGAACAAATGATGAAACAATTTCAATCTGAGACAGACAGATCATAAAGAATTTGATTTTGATCAACCTACTCTTATATTTGCCAGTGAGTGTAAGCATTGTAATTATTACAGACTTTATTTGGAATAATTCCTGGAGTCATTTAGGTCGTTAAGAAATTAAAATCAAATTCAGTGTATCCTGCCTGTGAAAAAAACCAAATCATTCTTTATTTTTTCCAATGGGACAATTTCTAGGAAGTTGGGTTCTGTTCACATTGACCTTATAACAAAAATCTTATTTTCCAAATTATCCTTAAAAGTGAGGTACTTAAAACTTTTAATAACTGATAGTATTCTTTGGGGAACTGTGCTAAACACACACGAGTATGATAAATTGATGACACAGTGGTCTTTGTGGTCATACTGGAGCTTGATTTCAAATATTTTATTTCCTAATTTTTAAATGTTCCTAGGGCCCATTTCCTTATCCAGCTTTCATTCCTTGTAACATTTTAGGACACTTTAACTATTGCTATTTTGTAGACATTAATAGGACTGCAGTGAGGTCCATTTAAATAAAGTTATAGATCGAGGATGCTTAAATATCCCCTTGACCTAGGATGAAAGAGATTTTTTTTTTTTAATTTTTTTTCAACGTTTATTTATTTATTTTTGGGACAGAGAGAGACAGAGCATGAACGGGGGGAGGGGCAAAGAGAGAGGGAGACGCAGAATCGGAAACAGGCTCCAGGCTCCGAGCCATCAGCTCAGAGCCTGACGCGGGGCTCGAACTCACGGACCGCGAGATCGTGACCTGGCTGAAGTCGGACGCTTAACCGACTGCGCCACCCAGGCGCCCCGAAAGAGATTTAATGAAATGGTTAAGAATTACCTTCACTCACCATTTTGCCTCATCTGTGTAGATCAGGCCAATGTGAGATAGGTATCCTTAAATATTAGCTCAGGGCAGTGATTAAGTGCAGGTAAGTCTGTGTTGGATTCATTTCTCGGCTCTGACACTTATTAGCTGTTTGGACTTGAGAATGTTTCTTAACCCCTCGTGTTTCAAATTTTCTGATCTGTATGTTTGTGGTAATAGCACCTATCTAGCCAGATAAGTTATACGTGTCTGATGCATTCTAGCCACCTGAGGTGTTAACTGTTTGTTGTAATCAAGAGGGAAATTAACAAGACATTTGATTAATTCTCTAATTCAAGAAATATTTATTGTAATTTGTGTTAATACTAGATACTATTTTAGGCACTGTCTCTACCCTCAAGAACCTCCTAGTTTGCAAGAGAAATTGGCCAAGGGGCACCTGGGTGGCTCAGTCAGTTAAGCATCTGACTCTTGGTTTTGGCTCAGGTCATGATCTAGCAGTTTCATGAGTTTGAGCCCGGAGTCAGGCTCTGCAATGGCAGTGTGGAGCCTGCTTGGGATTCTCTCTCTCCTCTCTCTCTGCCCCTCTGGCAGTGTGGAGCCTGCTTGGGATTCTCTCTCTCCTCTCTCTCTGCCCCTCTGGCAGTGTGGAGCCTGCTTGGGATTCTCTCTCTCCTCTCTCTCTGCCCCTCCCCAACTCATGCTGTCTCTGTCTCTCTCAAAATAAATAAATACATTTATTTTTTTTAAATGGCCAAGTTATAACAAGATGCAATTAAATACTAAATAAAAGCTGCTCAAGGTATTATGGCAGGACAAAAAGATTTGACCACAAAAGAATTTACATTAATAGCAACAGGAAATGCACTGTAGGATCAGAATTTGGCAAAACTGACATCAATAAACGGAAAAAAAGTAACCAAAACATTCTTTAAAGAGTAGTTTTGACAACTTACATATATTTTCTTGTGAGAAAAGAGAAAAAGGGACTAAAAGTCCATAGCTTAAGTAATAATGGCTCTGATTATTATTAATTTATGTAATTTCTACTTCAATAGAAAAAAGGTTTTAAAAAATTTATAAATAGTAGGCAAGCATTTTAGATTCACATCACATACACCATATTCATCTCCTATACATATAGTCTTACTTACTGTGGCAGGTGGTTAAAAATTATTCTGTTGCATTCCTACCTACGGATACATAGCATTATAATGCAGATTTGCTTTCACTTCTTTCAAACACCTTCAAATCCCACAGGGCAGAGCAAAATTTTCACTGGTCATTATTGCACTTGCTTTATAATCACCACCACTCCTACTTCTTATTGAAACAAGGGCCAGTAAAAAGACAATACATAAATACCAGAGTAATTAAATGTTTTATATTGCTAATAGTTCACATTCATTTCTCCTTTCTCGGAAAAAGAAATAATGTGCCTGTTGTTTCTTAAGATTCTGAATGACTGTTGTTGCATGGTACACACACTTGCTGACATGGTCCTAAACTTAGAGCTGTGTGAATACATTTCTGGTCTTTATTAAACCTGTTAAAAGGAGTTTAGCTCAAAGATATGTAAATGACTCCTGCTAGCCATTTCATTCCCTTCAAATATGACATTTGATTGGGGATCCAACTAATTATACCTCAGTCTAAGATGACATAACTTTTCTTGGTTTATGATTTTGAAAAATAATCCCACATTTCCCCCAAAAAACGGAGGTAAGATTTGGGCGATGAGGTTGTATGGCTTAGTCATTTGAACTTAATTTGGACTTCAAATTTATTTCAACACACCAAATTTAAAGATATAATTACATTATCTGAGAAGAATTATCTCAAAATGATCAGGAGGTACATGTCATTACATTTGACAAAACTTAAAGCTTTGAGAATTTCAATAAGTTTTGAATTTCACAGCAACATTTTTGGGGGCCAAACCTAAAGCCTAAGATATTTTTAAGTTTTTAGAAAAAAGCTCAACTGGGTATTGTATGTAAGTGATGAATCACTAAATTCTATTCCTGAAACAATATTGCACTATATTTTAACTAACTCGAATTAAAAAAAAAAATTAAAAAGAAAAAAGGAAAAAGCTCACTGCCTAACACATTCTAGCGATCCACTCATCACATACTCGATTTTCTGGATTTTTTGTTTGCTTGTTTCACACGTGTACTCAGCATTCACAATGAGAATATATAAGGAATTTACATTGTACATTTAGAACTGAAAATATATGGTTGACCTGATGTAGGAAAGTTTTGTTAGGATGAGAGCAGTGATTACACTTTATTAAGACGCGAGGCAGACTATTTCATTGAAAAATCAACACTGTTATTGGACATTCAGATCCCTGGACTGCAGTTAAAATTGTAGTATAGTTTCACAGGGTTTTACTAGCTGAATAAACTTGCGCTATATGAATTAGCTTGTTTGTACAAGTGATAAATCTACCTTTTATTTTATCTTTGGAGATGGCTCTGGAAGGAAAGGCTATATATTTCGTGAGATAATACAGCATAAAAATAGCAGCATATTTGTATGATCTCCGAGAACAAAAAGAGAAAACAAGATGGAGATCTAGCCAACGACTTACAACAGCATGATATCTGTAAGAAAAAATCTGTTAGTGGTAACAACTGAATCATAACTTGAATATAAATGTTTGACTTAGTTTCTCTGTTCAATTTATAGGACGTTTTGTGGGTGGGTGACACTAGTCTTTTAGTTGTAATTATTTTTTTAGCAAGTGCTAAGTCAATGGAATTTATTGTATTTACTTTTTAAATTTCAGTAAAAGGCAATTGAAAATTACACATAAACCTTCAGTGAATAATTTCAGTCCTCTTTAGCTCTGGCAGTCATTAAATTGAGTAAGTAAGGGGATTTAGGAATTAGAGATTAATGTTATCAGCCATTTCCTTAGTACTGTTTATGTGAACATAAAATATTACTGTACATATTCCAGAAGCAATAGGAAATGATTTTGCAGGAAATGGCAGAGGTTTGACAATGCAGGTGACTCCTCCTAAACTTCTCTACCCCATTCCAGAAATACAACAAATACTTAACATCCTAAAATGAAAAAAAAAAAACAAAACAAAACTATAACCAATCCCCAGAAAATTAACCTTAACAAATGGAAAGTTTGAAAAACCGACTCTCAGGTTTCTCTAACTACAAATCATTATCATACCAGAAGACAGAAGATGAAAATTCTGGTACCCTATAGAAGTCACTTCCAAAGATGGCTACTACATCAACTGATCTAAACAAATGATAATAACTATGTTGATAACTAGTATCTTAAGAACTTGAGTCATTGCAACCCCCAAATAAAGGCGACTTTCTGAAGAACTTTGTTAAACTTGTATACGCCATGTAGTACAAAAAAAAAAATTGTAGAATGAAACAGAACAATGGGAAATGAACTGCTTCATATAGATGAAGTGCTATTCTTCCCCTTTCCCTTTCTGTTCCTGCCATCCCGCTCTTTTTGGAAATTTGAAATTTAAAAATTAAAAATTTAAAGTTATACTTCCTTGTCTTAATGCATTCAAGAATAATGCTTTCTTCATTTATAACCATCAACACCATTCCTGATGTGCTGATTCCCATTCATTTTCAAGTAGACGCTGTCTGACTTCTCAGGCTGGGTTAAGTCTCCTTCTTATCATCCCACACTTTCTTATTTTAACATCCTCACAATTATATTCACTTGCTGTCTATGTTGTCACTATATTATAAGCCCAGCAGGGTTGGGGACCAAAAGATACTCATTTAGTGACTGATGTGTTTAGTACCTCACATACTACTTGGCACAGTTTTTGATGTATCCATTTACCTAGCTGTTAAATGAAAGAATACATAGAAGATGACAAGGTTATCAGTTCTCAGTGAAGGTCCTACCTCTAAAAATTTGTAACAAGAGGCATTTAGAGATATTACAGACAAAACCATTAAAGTCTGAAGAGGTTAAGTGGCTAGCTCCCATGATGCTGTAAGTTATCAGTTAGTGGCAAACGTTGGATCGGTCCTCAGTTAGGTTCACCAACCAGGTTTGTTCTTTTAGTCACTGGACCACTGGGCACATGAACCACAGAAGCTGTTCAAATGCGTAACGCTGTCTCCTACACCTGAAGAGTTCCCATTCAATATGCAGGGCCAAAGAACCTATTAGGCATAGTAAACACAAGGCATGGAGCCTACACATTTTCAGGGGCCTGTGAAAATATTTTAATATTTTAAAAAATCATAAGAAAAAATGAACGCTCAGGCTAAAGATAAAAATTTAAATATATAATATTAATATATTTGTCTTTATACTAACACATATGTAAACAAATTATTTTCAGTATGTTCTTAAAGAGAAAGTGGCCCATGGAGGAAAAAGTATGTAAGTTCCACCAAGGTCATAAAATGGCCCTGTGAGTAAGTCTGAGTTGAACAATTTTAGGAACTTTCTCAAATGATTTTGAAAAAGGTAGCCCTTAGGACCACATTTAAGCTGTACACTAGAGTTTTCTGCTTTAGTCCTGACTTAGGTTTATTGTTTAATTTTCTAAAGAAAAAGATCCCCTTATTAAAAGCAGCGTTTCTTAATATAGAAAATGATTGTAATACAAAAAAAGGATGTAAACATCTTTGTCACATTAGGAATAAACACGTTAAATCAAAGTAGCAGGTAAGTTCATTAGTAGAGATATTGAAATTATAAATGACATTTCAGCTCACTTCACAGGGTAAAAAAAAAACATATATTTTCATTATGACTAAGACTTAGTACAGCCAAGAAATTCTGGCATAACACAGGAGAGATTATTAATATAATTCATTACATTCGTAGGAAATATAGTAAAAAAATATTATTATCTTGATAGATAATGAGAAGAAATGATAAAATTCTACATCTATTCTTGAGGAAAACACCAAAAACTATGTTTGGAGTATTTCTTTCTTAGCATGACAAAGAATACATATTTAAAACCTACAGCTAGCATTATAATTAATGGAGAAACATGGTTAATGTACTCTGTACCAATTCTTACTTAATAACATACTAGAATGTACTGAGCCCTAACTATTCAAAAAGGAAAAAAATTAAGATACAAATACAGCAAGATTTTGAAAAATAGAAAAAGCTTTCTGAGAATACAATAATTATGTATCTAAACTCAAGGAAATCAACCGAAAAATATCCAAGGCAATAAAATGATAAAATAACAAAGCCATGAAAACAGCTAAATATCAAGGTACACATGCAAACTAACAGAGTGAGAAGAAATATTACAAGCTGGTTGTTCCACTTTTTCCACACCCACTTCAAATTTATGGTGAATTTATATGATGTACTTTGAACTAGATTCTGAAGCCAAGACAGAGCTAATTCATTGGCATCTCCAAATTATCAGCACACAACTCACCATCTGTACATATGCTTTGTGGGAGAAGGGTGACATTCGTTCCCGAGCGCTCACTCAACCACGCATAAACACAAATGCATGCACATAAAACATACACACCCACTCAAGTACACACATGAAAACACAAACATACACATTTATACACACATAAACACACATATACACTCATATATGTTTGCCCATGTGCCCATAAAATGCATATGCACACGTGCCCCTGTCCTCTTTCAGAAGACTATCTGGCAAATGTCCACAAGGATTAAAACCAGAATCTTCATGGACGAAAGCTAGAAGGTGATGGGAGTAAAGTTCACATTCCCATAGTCTGGCTATGGAATCCATGCTATGAATCACAGTACTTTGAGTCCACTTCTGTAACCTGAGTGAGAATATCTGCCTTAAAGGGGTTTATCGAGGGTTATGAGTGATAATCACTTCACGAATATTAACACAATGCTGGCACATAGTACAAACCTACTGAATGTTACACATTGTTATTTCATTAGTACTCATTTTCACATAATGCCATTATCTAAAATTCATGACAGCTCCACAGCAGTCTACGATCATAGCTACTTCTCTAAATCTTAAGGGCTTGGAGACCCATCAAAAGGAGAAACTTGCAACCACTATCAAAGATGAAGTATTTTATTCCTAGACCGCTACAACATACTGATGATTGTCAGGGGAAAATGTGTTCAGTCCACAGTGTGGTCAGGCTGAGTGGTAGTGAAGGGGAATGTTATAAGTAAAGTCAGGGGTACCTGGGTGGCTCCGACTCTTGATTTCTGCCCAAGTAATCTCACGGTTCATGAGTCCAAGCCCCACATCTGTCTCTGGGCTGATAGCACAGAGTCTGCTTGGGTTCTCTCTCTCTCTCTCTCTCTCTCTCTCTCTCACTCTCTCTCTCTCTCTCTCTCTCTCTCGCTCTCTCTCAAAAACTAAATAAACATTAAAAAAAGGTAGTAAAGTCTCTTAAGTACAAACGTGGAGGAGCAATACTTCAACGGGATAGAGAAGAAGGTATCGAATATAAGATCATAATGAGAGCAGTAGTATTTGCTACATTTGATTTGAGGAGAGGTGAAGACGAGTTCAAAGTCGCTGTGGAGGTACAACAATACGGCAACTTTGGTTCTTCAAATACTGAGGAAAATTTGATACAGCTGTTATTTAAGTGTTGAGGTTGAAGACACAGCAGGGTATTCAAAATCAATATTATCAAAATAAGTAAGGTAGATTTGATATAGTGTAAAAAGTTTTAGACCTTGAATCCGAATACCTGAGTTTACTGGTGAGCCCATCACACGTCATTTCACTTGAGTACCAGCTGTCACAAGTCTTAGAATAATTCTTTCTTACCTAAGAGAGTTGTTGTGGATCATAAATGATATGATATTGACTTGCCTTAATCTTTAATTGCGAAAGTTTTTCAATGTAAGAATTGAAATACCATTCATTTATCTCCATAATTAAACATTTGTGACCTGTTTCCAGTATTGGCGATTGAGGATATAGTTTTAATTTCTAACAACTTGCCTAGAACCTAGTAAAAAGAAATTTAGGAAATTTAAAAAATGGATGTTGACTTCTATCTGCAAGAAATAAGGAAAGCCTAATAAAATAATTCCATATGTGGTTGGATAGGTGAATAAATAAGTAATATATATATTACATGCATACTTTTTTACTGTCTCTGTCTTTATATTTTTCTTCCATACACTCAGCCTGACACTTGGCTTAAGACTCTTGATTATCAGGTTTACTCAATGTGGCATTATTTTTACCCCAAGCGTAGTTGTATTAGGCTAATACGAATGTTGTGGGATCTGTTTATTACCTTGGCTTGCTCATTAATGAGACTCATGTGGCTTTCAGTGTGTAATTATCCACCTTAAGGGAATGAGGTGGTTTCCTGCCTGGGAGTCAATCTGGCTACCAGGGAAGAGTAGCTTTATTCCATCCCAGCAGTTCTATTCTCCTTGGAGATAATAATATAAGTGACATAATATCACGTTCATAATTCTCAACGTATTTTATCAACATCAAGTGATTTATATTTAACAAGGTTGTTTGCTGATCTGAATAGCCAGTTACTAATATAACTTTGAAAAAGGTACTTTTTGAGGATAAAAGCTAGGGAAGTTAGACAACTGCCCTGGAAGTACCTAACAGTGTAAGTTATCTGTGATGCTGTCTTATTTAAAGAACTCATAAAATGATAGGTAGTTTTTGAATTGCAATAAAGCTCCGTCCTCAAAGTGTTACTACTAGTCATTTTTAAGGAACATAGTACTCATTTCTTGAGAAATCTACTTAAAATGCTGTTTAGGTACTCAGGTCCACGAAAATACGTTGACTGTTTAATGGACTGGAACTATACGTAGGAATACACTGATTTCACACAAACTAACCTCAGTGAAAAGTATAGTCCAAATTTCAACTTTGATATCACAATATATGAAAACCTCGAAACCTTTTCTCGAAAAGCATCGAGAAAAGAAACCCATTCCATATTCACTGAACTCTCATCCATAGAGAAGAATTAGTCTCCTCTGGTCCCCAGACTAGTAGCAGTTCTAGTAGGAAGGCAAAGGTGTTATAAACTCTAAGGCACAGATTGGCAAGCTTTTTATGTAAGAGCCTGGATAGTAAGTATCTTGGCTTTGTGGGCCAAGAGGCAAAATTTATAAACAAGAGAGAAAACAAACTTCAACATTTTTTCATTGACACGTTAAAAATATAGTAATAGAGTACTTTCTGTAATTCAGGGCTACTAATGAGAAAATGAACTCCTATTTTAGGGTAGTATTTTGCTTAATTTTGTTTCAGTTAATATTTTCTATCACCAAAGTTAACTGCAAATATTCTTCTGTTAAAGCTGACCTGTAAGGAGAGTTTACATATTTCATCCTGAAAAAAACCTTTTTTTCACACAGATGAGGACTGACAAATACCGATGGCAGTCCTTGAGTTATCACCTTAAACATTTTTTCACTTGGAAGGCATTTATAGAATTCTATTATTCTTCTGTCATCAGGCATTTACCAGGTCATTAATGCACAGATTAATTACTTCCAATAGAAAATTAGGTGGAGCTTCTCAGTTGCACAGTTAAATGGATTCCGAAATACAGAAATTTCTTTGGCACTTGCATTGAGGTCAGAAAATGCTACCGAAATTTTAATTTGAGTTTATAAAATATAACCACTAAAATATTTTGTGCAAATGGACTTCTCACCTCGTTTTAAGTTCTATTGTGGAAAGTGTATTAAGCAACACACAGTGGCTGCTGTTACAAATGGTAATATTTCATTCTTTTCTATGGCTGAATAGTATTTCTGTGTGTGTGTGTGTGTGTGTGTGTGTGTGTGTGTGTGTATATATACACACACATACAACTTTTTTATCCATTCATTTATCCATGGACACTTGGGCTGCTAGGACTTCCAGTATGATGATGTTTTGTTTTTTAACTTCTTATTGATCTAATCCAGTAACCAGATAATCTATACTCTACTGTGTCTTAGATATAGAATATAATAAGTTCACTTTTCCCTTCTTTTTCTGTTTAATGCAATGCATATGCACTGTAATAAAAAAATAGTAAAGGTCATGGGATGGAGATATGTGTGGCACTTAAAACACTGAGAATTTATAATTGCGTTACTATGTTGGTAGTGCCTTGAGCAGTAGCGTGAACCACTGAGAGAGCCACATGTGGTCTCTGTAGCCCACATAGGCTTAGAAAATATGACAATAAAACATTATTCGTGAATACTGAAATAAGAATTGCATACAATTTTCACATATCATGAAATATTACGTTTTTTCTCAAACTATTTAGAAATGTACGCACCATTCTTGGCTCTCAGACAATATTTAAAAAGGTGGCAGGCTGGCTTTGGCCCATAGGCTGAGGTTTGCTGACTCCTGCTCTTAGTGATAGATCTAGAGAGGGTGAAGGGGAGGCATCAATGTTTCATACAAAGACAAACACCTAGGGCTAGGCCAATACTCTTCTGAGTATTGCCCTATACTCTTCTGAGACAGGTCAAGTCTGTGTATATGTGTGTGTATTGTGTGTGAATGTAGGTGTACATATGGTGAGCGTGTATGTGTACATGTTTTAAGAGTGGGCAAATGTAGGCATATATATGCGTTCATGTCTACGTGTGTGGGTGTTTATATGCACATGTGCAGAAGTGTTTTTATGCATGTTCGTGTGTTGATGTACCATTGAGTAAGAACTCATAAACAAATCTTACCTTCTTCCCACAAGGTATATGAACAAATGGTTGTATGTTGATAATTTTAAAATGGCATATATTACTTCTATCTTGATTTGAGGATCTAGTTCAAAATTATACTTTGCTATCTTCTTTCCAAAGAGTCTAGATATGTCCCTTTCAATAACACTGCTCTTTTGACCAGCTAGCCAGAAACTGAGTTTCACATACATATCCAGACAACTACACCACATTTAGTGCCAAAATTTAAATGTCCGCACCTCCAAGTCATGTCTCTATTTATTCCCAACTTTAAATAAATCTTATCTTAAAAGATATGTCTTCCTAGGAGTTATGCAACTTAATTTGTCTTCTGGTTTTAATTTTTGTTGTCTCTTTCAAATATGTTATTTAACTTTCTGAAGTGTTTGGAGGCGCTCTGAATAAATGAGGGAAAATATCAAGTGAAAAAGTTTTTTTTCATCCTGTATGACTATATGCAGGGAGTGACAGGTCAGCACACATTTTCTTGCCAATTCCATATGTGAAATTCATGGGATACTCAGAAATAGTGTGCGCCTCCATCTACTCAGCTGGAAAGTTGGATTTTAAAAAATGGCGTGCAGAGTGAATATGGAAGGTATGGGGTCTGGCAATTGAAGGTGTCTGTAGGAGATTCCCAACACATTATATGTCTCAAATGATGAGCACTCCAAGTAATCTAACAAGGAGAGAAAGGTTATTATCAAATACAGCCTTAGTCAACAAGAGGATTTCCTGCTGTCTGTGGACACAGAGGGACGAGAAAACATGAAGTCGCGGTGAGTACTGTTTGCTCTAAGATATTTAGAAGTAATTTTATCATGAAATTTACTTCTATACTGTAAGCTGCCAGAAAACTTGGAAAGGAAACAAAGGTTCCTTTGGGTGAAGGAACAGTCCCTGGATCCATCATGTATAAATCTCTCCTAATAATATGTATTTTTTATTCAACATCTAATTATTTCAGGTTTGTGGGCTGGCTTTTTTGGGTGGCAAAGGGGAATTTTTGATCTCTTTTTATATAAAAATATTATCTTCTTTTATTTCTGAGATATTCTAATAATTGCCTTTTACCCTTTTTTGAAATTATAGCATTTTTTCTTATGTTATGCTTCTAGTAATACATGACAAAACAGGAAATCAACTTGATAAATAATGTGTCAAAATTTTCACCTGCACAAGTGACTTGCCTGGCTCAAAGAGGACAGATTTGTACCTATAATTAAAGGTAAAAGAAACTGCTGGCTCCCAAATACATGTATGCGCCTATGCTTCCTGAAGACAAAAAAAGAAAAAAAAAAGTCAACCTGATAAAACAACAAGAATGAATATACCAATCATTATTTGTAACCCTAAGTATAGAGAACACAACATATTAGACGTTATATGGGAAAGGTGTAAAGTCCTACAGTTATTATATTGGTGAATGATCTTTATTTTTTAAAGCTTATTTATTTTGAGAGGGAGGAGAGAGAGAGAGAGAGAGAGCCTGCACACATGGGGGAGGGGCACAGAGAGAGAATCCCAAGCAGGCTCCTCACTGTCAGTGTAGAGCCTGGCACAAGGCTCAAACTCACGAAATGTGAGATCATGTCCTGAGCGGAAATCAAGAGTTGAACGCTGAACCCACCAAACCACCCTGGCGCCCCTCGTGAATGAGCTTTAAATGCACAATTTCTGCTCGCCGGAATTGTTTCTATGCTAAAATTACCAGTAATAGGGGTTTTCAGAATCCGCAGAAAATAGATTCTGAATTGCAACTGAAGGTGAGTGTTTACTTCCATTCCTATCTAGATCTGAAAGCCAGTTCTGTTACAGGTCAGGTGTGCAAAGCTACATAAAGTTAATACACGCCCCTCCTCCCCAACCAAACTGCTCAAATACCAACTCTGAGTGTTTGGCATCCTTGAGAAGTAAAGAAGTGAAAGCAGGAGATCTAGAGAAAAATCTACACTACACTACATTAACACTTAATTAACTCACAGATTGATCAGACACTGATCTCTTGAGTTAACGGTGGGTGACTTATCCTACCTATCCCCAGATTGGGCCTTTGTTATCACCCACTATTTCAGAAACGTCCACACCCCATGACTGTGTCTGTCTCTTTAAATGTCTCAGTTTGATATGAAAAAGAATTAGAGTTTACAACAAAAATTAAAAATATAAATATTTAATGCTTGATCTTAGCTGAACCTGTAAGTTTTCTTTCTGTTTACAGATAAGGACGTTTTCTCCTAAACTGTTAGATTTTTATCATCATCTATATGAAATACATCTTTTCATCTCTATACTATGAAAACATCCATATGGATATGCATCATTGCTTTTCAGGTGTCAAAATTTGTTGATAAATATATAGTTCATAAGAAGCATATAAGTGGCAAGTAAACAACTGTGACTAGTAAACTAATATGAAATTCAAATAAAAATGCATGTGTGGTCTAACAAAGCTGATGGCCCAAGTTCAAAGTTAGGAATGAACTAGTTCTGTGGGTAGAGCTTTTTTACCTAGACATGCCTGTAGGACAGTAAGAAAAAAAGCAAGAACTTATTGCACATTACAAATTAAGTCTGGGTTCTTGATAAATCAGTCAACATCCTTTGTACTGAAATTCCCTCTCTCAACACGATTGTTTCCAGTTCATGTTATGCTTACAGAAGATAGATTTTCATCACATCAAATGGTTTAATTTGATTAATTGTGTTTCTTTTTCATTATACCATCTGTTTGAGTCAGGGTTGGAGATAACTGAACTACTCTGGTTATTTTAAGCAGAACAGGATTTAACGTAAGAATTAAGTTTGTACAAACTTATTGGAAAATCTGAAAGGCAGGCTCCACTACTACAGAAGTAATCCACCAGGCGAATCTCTTCCTCTATTATAATTAAGAATTTAGGGCACTGTCATTGCAAACATAGGATCCAGGAATGTATTATTATAGCTGTTGCAATCTCTAAATTATAAAACCATGCATGTTGACTCTAGAGTCACATTATTCCTATATATTGACAAACATGGATACTCTGAGTTTTCTTAATATTCACAAATTAATTATGGGGCACCGGGATCTCTGCAAATGGTGTTACAGAAAAATCCAGGGCCTCTTTGAGTAGGATGAAAAAAAAAATTGGCAGAAATGGTAGACCTGTGGCCTCCCCATTTCTTCCCCTTCCTTAGATATGAATGTCGCCCAACTGTCCAAATCTAAACCACATTCTGAGCCCTGTTTTCAAAAGAGATTTACAAATGCAGGTTTTAGCTTCTCAACGTCAGAAGTGAAGGAAAGAATAGTAGGAAAACGGGTGAGTGGATAATGAGCAGTGTCCCCTGACCATTCAGGTTTCTCTTTCCATACATAAATTTCCAAACAACAGTAGCAGCAACAACTGATTTTCATTCAACACAACTATTCCCCCGTATACATGAAAACATATTATCCTGCCCCCAAGAGAATAAATTCAAGCTTCTATTAGTCATAGAATCCTTCTCTAGATGATGTTCCTTCCTCCTCTGGTTCACTAGCTTTCCCATCTACATACCCTACAAACTTATCAAAGAACAATATATAATATAAAATGAGGAAACTGAGTGGCAGAAAGGAAATATACTTACATAGACAGAAATACATAAAGAACAAGAGGCTCTTCCAGCTTTAATTTCTTCACATGGTCATAAGATCATGTTTGCTATTTAAAGCATGCTTTTACACACTGTGAACCCTTGTTCCCTCAGCTGTTTGAAGTTAAATGATGGGTGGGTTAAAGGAAACCTTCATTCCTGATAGCCTGGGGCATTAGTGGTCCTGCCTGTTTTGGATTGCTGGGATTGTACCAGAATTTATACCTGAGGACATGGTAATATCAAGACACATCCCTAAATACCCCTCCCATTCCACATACTCACATGCTACTGCCCCTGACACATCTTAACAGCAGCCCTATGTCTCTATAGAAGCAATATTAATCTTCTTATCCAACAAGAGAAACCACTTTTTTTTCCCTCCTGTTACTTTAAGGTCATAAGGAGCCCACAAATGGCCTTATGGCAGACTCTTCTTCCAGTTCTAGAAACCAGTGTGTCATCTGGCAGAACCATTACTTTCCTGGAGATTACAGCCCCTAAACCAGTATAGGTAAAAATTGTGAGAAGAACAAGGAAATTTTTGCAAGAGGATACACCCTCCAATTCCACATTATAGGGGCACCTGTGTGGCTCAGTCCATTAAGCGTCCGACTTCGGCTCAAGTCATAACCTCGCAGTTTTGAGTTCTAGCCCCGCATCGGGTTCTGTGCTGACAGCTGGGAGCCTGAAGCCTGCATCAGATTCTGTGTCTCCCTTTCTCTCTTCCCCTCTCCCGCTCTTGCCCTGTCTCTCTCTCTCTCTCAAAAATAAACATTAAAAGAATTTAAAATTCCACATTATAAATTTGCATATAGAAGATGCACCAAAATGAATGTCGGACACTTTACTTCTCCACAACTATGAAGTTGAGGACACTGGGACCAATGCTGCCACAGTAAAGTCCAATGTCACCATGACCATGCTTGCCACCAAAACAGCAGAAGTAATGGAAGCATAGCTTCACACTTCTTCTACCTTCCAATGTCATATGAGTCCCTCTGATTCTCTTACCCTAGATGACATCCAGACTCTACCTGCAGGGGAGTCTGGAAAACACAACACACTGGAAGGAAGGTGGAATGATCTTGAGTATCAGCCCATTCTGCCCACCACCTTATTTAATTTTACCACTACAATATTCGTTTTAATTCAGATCATGGGTCACCCAATTCTAAATTTTTAAAAAATCTTTATTTATTTTTGAGACAGAGAGAGACAGAGCACGAGCGGGGGAGGGGCAGAAAGAGGGAGACACAGAATCCAAAACAGGCTCCAGGCTCTGAGCTGTCAGCACAGAACCCGATGCAGGGTTCGAACCCACGAACCATGAGATCACGACGTGAGCTGAAGTCGACGCTTAACCGACTGAGCCACCCAGGTGCCCTGTGGATCATCCAATTCTAAAAGCCAAAGGTCATGAATTAGTTTTCTGTTTATCATTCAAAATGGCAAAAAAATCCTTTTTCCCAATGGGCTCCCCAATTATTCAACTGCTTTTATTTATTGCTTTACCCTAGATACTAATTTTGCTTCTGCCAGGCAAGCCTTCTTGTCCAATTTGAATTTCTTCACTTGGCAACCAAGATTTGAAGATCATACTATGTTTGCAATGGGCCACCTCAGCTTATCTTGCTCCCAAGCTCTTATTTGTATCTCCTTATTGGTTTTTGCTTGTCTCTTTTTAAATAATTTCCCAAATGAAGTTTTCCTGTGCCTGCTCATCCAGATACCAGCTACCTAATTCCACAGACAACACTATGTATCACTAATTCTCTTTAGCCAAATACTGCATGTAGATATATTATTAAATAGTTTTGAAATTTTTACTCTTGAATGTTTCATTTATATAGTCTCCTTTATGTAAGTATAAAAACTTTTTCTTTTTTTCATTCAACAAATGTTTACTCAGTGCTATCATGTGCAGAATGAATTAATTGTGTCCATGGCGATAGGAAAATGTACAGCCTGATAAATATGAAACAGTACTGTATACATGCAATTTTCTGAGTAATTAGGATTCATTACCTAAAAAGTTACAGCAGAATGATGGTCAGAGAGACACCAATCATATAAATCTAACTCATGCATTTATAAAGTTAAGCATCACACTTCAGATTGAAATCTAAATGTAAAGAAATGAAGTTTAATGGGTTCAAATATTTTTTTACTTTGCTATCCAAGTATTTAATCTTATAAATGGAAATAAACACTACGTAGGTAGGTATTAAAAAAATTCACCTACTAACAACATTATTATACTTTATATTGCCAGTTTCATTGTTTAGTTCTTTTGAATTCAAGGATTATTCCACAAAGGAAAATTTATTTTTTTAAAGATTTTTTTAAAGAATAGTTTGGCAGTAATTGATTCTTTTATTTCTCCTTTCTGCTTAGTGGGCTTCAGGAAGTCAAGTCTCTTCATAAAAAAGGAGATAAAAATATATCATAATATTACCTTGTTCTTAACACTGCTTTTAAAATATCTAGTAATATTTATTCCAAAATAATTTGAGTGAATTTTCTTTACGTCTTGGTTGGTGTTTGGGGCCAATTTGGCTCAAGATTTTAAGAAAGAAACTTAATTGTCCATATAAGATTATAAGATCTACAAAATTATGTAAAATGATCAATGACTATATTTATATGTCTATATTCAGATATTCACGTTCAGATAAAAGTGATCAATAAGACTATATAGTATACATATACCTATATGTCTATATAGCCACACACACACGTGCATTAAAATATGTTGTTTATTTGGGGAAAATGCTTTAGAATATACCAGGTGACTCCTCAATTTCTGCCCACATCTATCCAGTTCTTAAAAGGAGAAATTGCCAGTAACTTCCCTTCTCCCAGAAATTAAATGAATAATTATGTGCCTACTAAACTAATTTTCTTACTTCTCTTATTTACTCATTTAACTTATTCAGACTGTAGAAATTTTAACTTCTTCAAAGAGACACAGTTAGCCTATAGCTAAATACAGCTTATGTGTTAGGAAAAGAATAGTAGCTGTAGATTCAAGCTTACTTTAAAATATTTTAGGTCATAAACAGGAAATATTCAAGTCCAATCTTAAAAATTTTTTTTGATGTTTATTTATTTTTGAGAGAGAGAGAGCACAAACAGGGGAGGGGCAGAGAGTCAATCTCACTAGAAATCATAAAACACAACCAGGATTGTGTTAGCCTATTCACATATCAATCAGTTAACAATGTAGAACTGTAGACTCATATCTTTAGGTCTCTGTAATTGCCAACTACTAGTACAGGCATCAGGGTGTAATTGGACTGTTTCATAGTGTGAAGTGGTGAGGTCTTCTTTTTCGGTCCTTGTACCTGTAAATCAGAGCAGGTAACACGTCTTAAAACTGAGGTGGCAGGACTGACGCATGCGTTCACACACACTTGGTGTAAGTGTTCACACTACGTCCTACAGAGTGCTGTAATATCTGTCAATTAATATCACTGATACTTAAAAGCTTTAAGCATATTTAATTTCCTCAAAATTACTTGGAAAAGTTTAGAGTCACAGACAAGAGTCACTTCTTGAGTCTTGGTCCATTACTGGATTTTAAAACTAGTTTCAGGTAGGCCCAAGTAACTTAGTAGATGGAGAAGGGACAAGTCTCATGAGAATTCCGAGCTCTCTTGTGCCTTTCTGCAGCTCTTCTCATTAGTCTGTTGTGAAACTTGAACAACGGGACCAAACTGCAGGTTAGTCTTCCAAGGAACTGAACAAATTATGATTCATTTGCACATATTCAAAAAATGGAGTCATTCCAGTAAAAAACTATTTATTTTCTAGAGCTTTAGAATATTTCTTGATGTGTTGAGCATTAATCAGCTGCACTGGTGTTATAGGACTCATTGGTAAAATGCAGCTCCTGTACCTTACCCACAGATTAGTGTATTAGACCTTCTAACAGTAGAAGAAAGAAGTGGTTCTTTTATACTCCACAGTTTAATTACTAACAGAAAAATGAGAAGCAGTTAAGGTTTACATAATAGAGCACTTTTAGATAGCGGGTAGACATCAGTATGAAGAGTTTGCTATTCAAATTCTCTTGGATCTGGGCCCTGGGCCCAACCGATGTTTACCAGTGACACAGTGCTCTTTGGTTTCCACAGTCCAGAGGTTATGGAACAGCCCAGGAATTACAAAATGGGAGCCTCAATAAGCAAGTCCTGTTGTGATACAGACACCGATATCTGATAGTTGAGCTATGTTATTGAATTAAGAGTAGAGTCAGGAAAAAGTTAAGCAGTATGTTGACTAATCATGTTTGCAAAGAAAATGGAGCCAAAATAAAGAATGGATTAGGAAGAATAGTGAATATATTGAATTTTATGCTTTTAAATTGGTAATCATAAAATGGAGATGAATTATATATAGGATTTAACTTTAAGAGTACCTCTAAGCCATACTGAAAATATCACCAGAGCAGATAATTCTATTCTCTAACGAAGTATAAATTAATTAAATGTATTCCAGGGAGAAAAAGATGATGCTCCTCCCCAAAAGCAAACTATTTCCTCTCTCCTTATAGCATCAAAATTAAATTAATCATGAAATTTTGGTTCTTGTTGACGATAGAATGGCAGATTGTTAAATCATTTTTAAAAGTGTAAAAATACTTTAGTATCTGTATTAATCAGCAAAAATAATCAAGACATTAATTTATAGAAAAAGTCTTCAAAGTGTAAATGGACTTCTCTTTGGTAGATAAATTACTGAGCATGGATGTCACTTTGAGACATTTATGGCCCGAATATAGAATTACAATGGCATTTTATTTTAATGCTGTGGTAATTAATGCTAAGTTATGATGATAAAAGTACAAATAGCAATGAATAGCAAATGAGCTAATACAATAAATAGCAAATGCATCAGTCCTGACACAGAACTTATCAGACTGATAAAGTTACAATTTTTTTAGTTACTTGGACATATTCTTTCAAACAAAAAATTTTTACAACAAGCTATAGCTTTTGATAGTATAATTGTTATTTCTTTCGAAGGGATTATATTTTATAGTGTCTTTCTTTTTTTATGTTTGTTTATTTTGAAAGAGTAAGAGAGAGAGGGAAAGAGAAAGGGAGAGAGAGAGAGAGAGAAGGGGCAAAGAGAGAGACAGAAAGAGAGAGAGAGAGAGAGAGAGAGAGAGAGAGAAAGAAAGAAAGGGAGAAAGGGAGAAAGAGAATCCCAAGTAGGCTCCATGCTCACCGTGGAGCCAGATGTGAGGCGCGATGTCCCGACCATGAGATCATGGTCTGAGCCGAAATCAAGAGTCGGATGCTTAACCGACTGTGCCACCCAGAAGACCCTTATAGTCTATTTCTGAGTGATGATTGACCTAAGAGTACCTAAGGATTTCAGCCTTTCAGAGTGCACCAGGTAAATAAAAGTTAATCTGTTCACAGGATTCAAAACAACAGTATGCCACATCCATTTTATAACCAGTTCTGTATCTTGACTCCTAAAACATATCCTAAGTAGCATTTTTATGGGAATAGAGTCGTGTTGTTAGCCCTTTTTCTCTGCAGAACTTTTCCCCATTTGCCTCATATGATGTTTGTAGGTAGTTGTAGCACATTTCTTCTCTATTAGGAAGGTATGGACCTGAGTCACCAAAAATTCCTCAGCCTCTAGTCAAGTACCCACCATGTACTCAGACAACGCCCCTGAGACAGCCCTCTACTTTAATCACAGCCCACTACAGAGGGGTCTATGCCCTGAGAGCTACATGCATTTGTGTGTTCCTCTCTATCATCCTAAAAAAAAGACCATTTAGGACCAAGTTGAGGAACCAGTGAAGTGGCTTGGGGTGAGGAGGGACTATGAGGAGGAATTGAAGGGATGAGAAGGGGTACAACCACTCCTTTTGCCTATGAAGAGAGTTCATAAACTCACCTGATAAACTGGAAATTATGCTCTTCAAGGGGCTGAGATCTAATGTGTAACCTTAAAAGAACTGAAAGGTGCAGAAACCAGGGAAGCCAATGGAGAAACCAGGGAAGAAATTCTGATGCCAAAAACTGGAATGCTTTCTCACATTGTCCCTCTGTGGCTGTGCCAGTGTGTGATAGACTTACTATTATATATATATATATATATATATATATATATACACACACACACACATATGTATATATATATGTGTGTGTATATGTATGTGTGTGTATGTGTGTGTATATATATGTGTGTGTATGTGTGTGTATGTATGTAAATAAAAGTTTCTCAATGGCCATGATTTTACACATTTCATTGGGGTCTATAACACAACTTTAACAATTGCATCTTCTACTACTGTTATTAATAAAATTTGGTTACATCTTCTCCCTTTCTATCTCTTGGCTGCAAAAGATTTGAGTATACAATTAACAAGAAAAATTCTAGCCAATAAAGACATGTATTGATGCAGTTTATTTCAATATGGCAATTTCCACACTCTTTCCAGATTACAGAGAATTTTGTTACACTTGCATGAGTGGGAAGCACAGAATTGCAAAAAGCTCCAAATTGGTAAGACATTTCCCATTTTATTACCAGCATTTTCATTAAAGGAAAACATTAAATGCCTGCTCCTTATTGAATAATTCATATTCGTTTTGTATTATTAAACTTTTGCTTCTCAGATTGATCTTCATTCACAAAAGCAAATTTATATAATGGCTTGGTTGGAGATATATAGCAATTTCAAAACCACTTTTCCTAAGACTTTAAAAAGAGTTAACTAACTTCCCTTTCAAAATACATTTCTCCATGTATAGACTATGTTGACATTAAATGAACAGGATTGGGCAGTTTTTGATGTAATACAGTAGTACTAGACAAAACAGTGTTTTATGAATTAGTGCTATATATTAATAACAGAAAGATACATCATGAGGAGCAGTTATTAGTGTCATTGCAAGAGCAGTTTAGACAAGGTTAAAAATCCACAAGATGACATCAGTTAATACAGTGAAGACAGCTGAAAATGTAGAGCATTCATACAGGAGACAATGTATTGTAATGGAGATTTCCATTTCGTCTCTCAGCAGAGAGCAGCCACTGTCTTTGTGTTTAGACAGACATATGGATATATGAAAAATTATAGAATAGGATAGAGGACATGGTAATCTAATGAGTGTTCTGACCGAATGTTCTAACCTATGAAATTATCAGTCCATAACTACATGTTCAGAACTTATGAGCAACATTATCCGGCATTATATCAGTAAGCACATTAAAGGAAATAGCTGAAGAATATAATTAAGAAAAGTAAAAAAGACTTTTACTTAAAAAAGCTTCTTTTCAGGAATGGTAGGAGTTTTTCCCCAAACCATCTTAATTTTAAAGTGGCTTTAAGAACCCAGAGAGTGGTTCTAAAAGTAACTAAAAGTCTCTTAAGAGGTACTCACTGTTCAAAGCTATTGCTGAGATTCAAGTTAAATTAAGTGTGCACAAAGAAAAATGTGTAGAAAGTTATTTTAATAATCTTGACTACTTGCTCTGATTTAGACCCTTAGACTTCTTTTTTTCTCTTCCGAAGTCCACAGTAATGAAATGTTAAATCTTAAATCAAGAAGCATGGAAAGGAACACATATATCACGGATTCTAAACTTCATTCCTATTAAGAAAAATATTAAGTCCCAGTATATACTGTAACAGTAAGGACTCGGTTTTGTTTTGTAGAATGGCTTTGGTAAATAGAAGTTACTTTTTTTTAGGGGCTTAGAGGTGGGTGTCACATCATTGATTGCTGGGTAATAGAGAGAATATTAGTTACTTGACAGTGTTTGTTGCATTCTTCAGCATAATTACGAGTATGTAGTTGTGTTATACCACACTCACTTGGTGGATGTTCTGTTCAACTCAGCAGGAAATGTTACCAAAAATACACGGATGTAAAATTAGTGGGTAGAAATTATGTAAATTAAATTTTATCATTTAAAAAATATTCTTTAATCCTTTTGATTCACTATCCACTCAAACCACACAGAAGCTGGATTTATCTAATGCTTTAGAATAGCCATGCACATGACAAGCAACAACGGTGAAATACTTTTTCCACACTTGAATAGAGGAGTTGAAGCCTATACTGTTCTAACTCCTGTGTAAGGATTAACCCACAAACAATATACTCTCTATCTGTTTTCTTTTGCACATTTACTTTCAAGTGTTGTCATTTTTAAAATTATGCACTGATTCATTCAATAATCAGCTATAGCTGGAACCTCACATGCCAGGCATGGGGTGAGATACTGAGGGGTCAGATACTGAGGGTCCCCACCAGAACTTCCATTCTGATCAGACAAGGCCAGCAAAACAAATAAAGACCTAAAGAGAATTTCAGAGAAGATATAAGCCAGACACAGGAAAAAAAAATACTGCACATCACCATATGAAGAATGTAAAGTAGTCTAATTCACAGAAGCAGAGAATACAAGAGAAGGGGAAGCAGGGAAAATGAGATGTTGGCCAAAGAGCACAAAGTTGCAATTATTTAGAAGGACTAAGTTCCAGAGATCAAAAGTACAACATGGTGACTATAGATAATACTCTATTATATACTGGAAATTTACTAAGAGAGTACATCTCAAGTGTTCTCATCACACACACACGGTAACTATGTGAGGAGATGGATAGGTTAATTAGACTGTAATAATTTCACTAGGCATATATAGTGAAAATGTCATGTTCTGGATGTTAAATATACACAATTTTTATTTCAAACCAGTTATAAATGATAGAAAAACTTGGGGGACTTTGATGAGATATTGAGGACTAAAATAGGAGATCAACAAATTTTGAAATAATGGATTCATTTTGTATGGTGAGGGAATAACTTTTAACTATATTTACTCCTATGTCTTCTTGTGATGTGAATCTACCGAAACTGTTCCAGGAATACCTTAATTTGGAACTGATTTTTAAAGTTTATGTGTTAGAAAATGCTTGGTTTAGGGCAAGAGGTGCTGTGGGAGCAGCACCTTCAGATTAGATGGTAAGGGAAGGCCTTTCCGAGAGGACATTTGAGCTAAGAACTAACAATGAGAAAAGGCCAAGCATGGGAAAGCCAAGGGGAAGGAGAATCCCAGCAGAAAGAACTGGACGAACAGAGGCAGAGGACAGCAAGGGGGAGGAGCCGTTCAGGAAGTGAAACAGGTCAATGAGGCTGGGGTCAAGAGTGCTAACTGGAAAAGGCATAAAAAGGTAAGAGAAGCAGGCAGCTGACACATTATCAGCAACTTTGTAACCCATGATAAAAGTCATGGATTCTATTTTAAAGGAGTGGGAAGCTATTATATAATTATAGGTGGTAGAGTGAGGTCGTCTGAACTATGAGGGTTTCTACTTTGTTAATGAAGGAAGGGAGTGAGTTGAGGAGGAGTGCAGATGATTTGAGAAGAAAAGATGCAAAACTGCTGTTTAGAAAACCAGAAAAGAACATGCTCAAGCAATAATGGGGTCTAGTTGAGATCCGTAGGGACAGGATCAGACCACTGTTACTTCATGTAGAACGAATCAGCCTGTAAAGAGTGACAGTCTTTATCCCTCTCTGCTGACTCTTCTTTTCTGTATCAATGACTTGTTCTACTTCACGTTAAAATTTGTTAATGCATTCAACGATGCCTCCCCAATTTTTATAAGTTCCTTGAGGACACAGATGATGTCTTGTACTTTATCGTATGCTCTGCTGTCCCTAACAATACCTTCAAAATAGCAAAACACTCAATGTTCTCAAATGAGAACAACTTGTAGTTCAACTGACCTCGCCTCTGTATATAACATGTTGCATCTAAGAAATGAACAAGATCGGTGCCAAAATACAAAATTTCTTTTAGTGCCACCTGCAATATTTTCCGAAAGAAATTGATGAATATGTATGCACAGATTGAAATGCTGGTCTTCAACGGAGTATTTGTCATTACATTTTCAAATGAATCCATAGCAAATGATCTCAGGAGGATCTTCCTCTTTGACAAACTCAGCTTATTAACACACGTTTTGTGTTCAGACCGGAAGCTTTAAAACTCCATTGCTCAATAAAGACACTTAACTTTATTCCTTTCAGATTTTAATATGACCAATTACTGGACAGAAGAGATGTTAACTAACATAAGCTCAAAGAGCATGTGTAGCTCCAGGAGATTCTTTAATTCCTGTTTTAACTTTGACACCTTTTTTTTTTTCCTCCCATATTTCACTCAGAGGAGGAAAAAAAGGGAGGGGTGGGTTGTCTTTGTGTTTGAGAGTAATCATGGTCTCCTTCAATTGTCAGCCATTATTGACACGATGTTGCTCTTTCAAAGAGTGCAGCAAACCATTTTCCTGGACAGTATTTTAGTGAAACTTGATATGATATCACAGCATCATTGAAAACTTAGGGCAGAACGGGCCCCTGTTAAGTCAACTGCGTGCATCAGCTCCTGCTGAATGCTGATGGATTCCAGTGTGTACAGAATAGACCTAATTGGTCTTAAAAACTACAAATTGAAAATTTTAAATGCTTTTTTCCATTTCACATATAGCCAAGGCTTTGTTTTCTGTGGTTGACCTTTCTGTTCAAGCGTTTTCTACTACATAAACTGGTATTCTACAACAACTTAAATCCAGTCTTTCTGATGATCTCATCGCCAGAGAACAAAAATAATTCCCCTCCATCTGAGAAACGTTATTTTATGTATTTTATGCTAACATTACATCCATCCCTCTTCCTCTTCAAATCATCTAGGCTGCATATTTAGTTGCCATGCATTCTTACATTTTATTTCCTTTCTGTTTGTTGTCGTCTTTGTTTACTGATTGGGTTATACAGCTGCACCTATTAGCATTCTGGGCCCAATTATGACTTTAATTTCATAATACTCTGTTGCTTTAGTGGGAAAATAAAATCACTGTCTTCTGATATCACATTAGGACTTGTGTGGCAAGCTTCTTTCCAACAACTTTACATCTCCCCTATTTGTAAATCCTAAAACACGTTTCTGGTATAGGACTTTTTTCCCTCCACAGCCCTACTCCTCCCACCGTATTATAGATGGATAACAAGAGGAGTGAAAAGGAGAGTGAGGTTAATGGAAGATGTGAAACAGCTCCCAACCCTAAGATGGCCATTTATGGAATAGTGGTCAAGGGGGTGGGCTCTGGAAGATGACAGACCTGAATCTAACCTCTGGGTCTGCTATTTACTTCTGCCACCATGGCAAGTGACTAAATTTTGAAGATAGCAGTTTTCTTATTTACAAAATGTCTGCCCACTGATTATAAGTTAACATAGAGCTCTTTCTGATATCTCTTAAGTGTGTGCTGTCTGCTCACCTCCCCAGGATCACCTTTCTTTCCTGTTTTCTTCGTTATATTCCACGATACCTTTCTGATGATATAGTGCTGATGGATGTTTCCATGCATTACTTCATCCATTTCCTCTGCCTGGTTTCCCCTTCCATCTTTTTTGTTCATGTCGTCTCCTTTAAGACTCAAGTCGACATCATATGCTTAAAAATAACTTCCCTCTCTGATGCCTCTCTAGATGGACTAATTTTCCTTCTTTTATGTTCCCCTTGCACCCAATGCCTCTCTCTAGAATTGCACTTAACAGGTAGTGCTGTAATTCCATGATTATCCATCTGTTGCTCTCCTGAACCGTAAGCTTAGAGGACACAGGCCAAATTCTGCTCATGTTTGTGTATCTAGTGCCAAGCTTCAAGTGACCTCTTTACTTTCGTTAACATTAGGGAAGTCAATAGAAATGCCACTGCCATTGAGTGGCAAACACATTAATATCAAGTCCTTCAGAGATATCCTCAAAGTATTTTGACCTCTTAGAGTGAATAATGTCTCTGCACCTCCACACACTTGAGAGGGAAACCTGTGTTGACCCAATAATGAGATATTCCGAAAGAACTGTGGGAAAGGCCTTTGAGGATGTGGGTAACTGCTCTTTCTCCCTGGAATGCACAACCCCCTTTGCTCATTCTGTCAAATCTCTTAAAAACCTACTAATGCTGCCTTTTCATTAGCTGCCCATGATTAGCTGTTCCCTGCTCTGTGCTTCTAAGAAACTTTGTTTATCCATTTAGTTTAGTCTTTACCACATAACATTGTACTGATCTGTACATGTCTATCTCCTCCTCTGGGACGTAGGTTTCCTAAGAGCACCCAGGGCAGGTCTTCCTCATTTACACTTTGCAAATGTTATCAGGCCCAGCACATCATAAGCACTCAAAAACCAAATAGACGATTCAATTCTGCCAAGTGCCGTGCTTGGGTGAGTTGATTCAATATTACCTGCTGGTCAGGAGGAATAAGAGTATATCAAGATGCATTTCAGAGAGCAAATAGAAGACTAGCTTCTCAGTATGCTGAGTGTTTTCAGTGCCTTCTTAAATGTCAAAGGGTAAATCCAGATCATGATGTTCCCAAGAATTTAAAGCAGGAAAAAAAATTATGTGTATGCATTAGATATTCCAGGACTCTTATATTTCCAATTTTGAATGCAACTTTTCTGTATAGTAAAGAGACTCTACTCATCTGGATATAAGGGAATTTTCTGAATATACTGGATCCTCAAGCTGCTGGTTGTGATTTCTCTTAAGATTGTGGTGCTTGCTTCCAGGTTCTTCCTGTTCTCACTTGTAGTGTGTTTTTTGTTGTTGTTTTTTTTTTAAAGTAGAATTCACCTGAAGCCAGTTTTCACACTGCAGAGCTAATTTCTATGCAAAAGTGAATGATGTCTCACATTAAATATTCCTTAGAGCATAAAGCTGACATCGAATGTATAATTTTAAGCAGCTCAAGCAGTATTCACGGAAGGGCTGACACAAGAACCAGGATCACAGGAAAATGTAGGTGAGAAGAGAAAGGATGCACACGCTAAGGCTTTTCCCCTCATCTCAGCACTGTCGTGCCCTCATTTATCTCGCTTTATACATGGGGTTCAATTCTCATTTTTTAGAACTGGGTCAGATCCTTTAGGGAGAGCTAGAGCTTTGCACAAAGATTAGGGGTCTTGAGATTCGTTAACTCTTTGAGGCCACCGGGAAGATGATGTTGCAAAAGAGGGCAGTAGCACAGTTTACCTTATGACATCTTAATTGTCTGAAATCCAAATGAAAATTTTTCATTACCAAGACTTGAAAGGCAAAGCAACCACCTCGTGTTGAAGGTACAGTTGTTGACATGTCTAATTCTTACACGGACATGTTGGTGAAGAGACCTGCTTCACACAGCGGACTCACGAGTAATTCTAATAATTCAGAGCTGGTGGAAATTCCACATTTTATGGCATAAAAGAGTTAGATACCCTGTACCTAGGACAATTTTGGATTTAGTTCTAGCAAAGGCATTAGTGATTTAAATAATTGGAGACTACTGACCTTTTGCAAAGCCTATTAACTAAAGGGAAGAGTGTGACTTTGGTTAATTTCATACGCGGCAAGTTACGAAAAAACTATGAATCCTTTTAAATTCATACGTAACACAATGTATCCATCTAGATTGCCCTTTGTATTTGAAGGTGACGCTGCTGTTATCGTCTCTGCTATTTTCTGTGTGTTCAGATCTGGCTGTTTGATTGGCAATTCCTACTGTGTACCGTCTGTGTATGTGTCAACTAACAAGTGCAGCCATTGCCTAGAGGGCTTGATTACTGGGTTGTTCAATATTTATTAAGCACCCAAGAAGTGCTAGGTGCTGTATTGAACAGTGCAAGTGTCTAACTGACACTTCCCTCTAAAAATTCTATTCCAAGGTGACTAGTGGAACGTACATGCTTTTTGTTTTTTTTTGTGTGAATTCGCTGAAACTATGTAATTAGAAAAGGGAACACTATTTAGCAGCTGTTGTCCTGAGAGAGGTGGCTAATGTCTTTCGTATTCACTTGAAGTGTTCGGGTTAGAAGTCCATGTTTGGAAGAACCTACTCTAATGGTCTATGCCATGTGAAGACCAAGGAAGGGTGATGTGAAAATCTGTTATCGTTAGGGCAGAGTAAGATTTGGAAAGAACTGTGGAACAGGGGAACTTTGTTTAGAGAAAATGGAGAAAAGAATCCAGTAATATTTTCAAGGTTTGGTCATAGTAAGCCTCTGGGTCAAATTGAGCCACCCCACCTTTGGCCACTGCTCACACTGAATTCTGATCTAATTTCTGTATATTTTAATCCTAATATTTATGTTGATCATGAGATTTTATAAGATAATAATGGAAACCAGTGGACTCAAATGACAAGATTTGTTTAAGTTTGGGTGCACTCCTAGATTTCCTCAGGTTTGACACCAAATCATAAAGTTCCCCCTTAGTGACAATTGAATTTAAAAATAATTAAACGGGAGTTAATAAATAGGATAGAGGTTTAAGAAATTGGTTCAAGATTATGCAGTGTTGTTTACAGTCAATGTTAACCCAAGCAGGTCATTAAATAAATTTGCTCTATTTTTCATTTTTTTTCATGCTTATTCATTTTGAGAGAGAGCACACACGTGAGCAGGGTAGAGAAGAGAGAAAGGGAGAGAGAATCCCAAGCAGGTTCCACACTGTCAGCACAGAGCCCAACTCAGGGCTTGATCTCACAAACTGTGAGATCTTAACCTGAGCCAAAATCCAGATCTGGATGCTAAACCAACTGAGTCACCCAGGTGTCCCAAATAATTATATTTTTAAATGTACTTCTCTTAACTCAAGCCTGAGCGTGCTTATAGTCAATTGAGTTATTTACAAGTTGTTTACTAAATATACTCAGAAATCTATTTAGCCAATATATTAGACTTTGAAGTGTTTTTGTAGAAAACATGATGAAAGATTTTGTATAGATTTGAAAAATGTGTTGCACTTTCATTGCAATTGAAGGAGAGCGTATTTAAGTTTAAAGTTTAGAAATTTTTGTTTTGATACTTTTCAAATGACAAAGATGTCACCTACATAATCAAAATAACTCTTATTTTTACATTCAAGCAATTTAAAGGCACTTAGTTCAAAATACCCTTAATAAGAGCTGATAAAGAGTGCTAATGCAATATCTTTTCTTCAGTCATAATTATTACAAAGTGAATGTTACACCAAGAAGCCTTGGTCAGGACATGAGGAATAATGTAGTATTGACAGCCAGACTGCACTCTCTTCATATTCTGGGATTTAAGGAAAGTGTAAGAATGCCGACACCCACTTTGCAGCTACTAATCTAAAAGCTACTCATCTAATGGGTTATGCATTAATTCTTTTAACTGACTTAAATATTCTCCACATTTTAGTGTAATTATATGGCCATAACTTCTCCTGTAACTATGGGAGCAGAATTAAGAAAATCCAGACACCAGTTAGAGCTTTGATACATGAGCTGAATAGTTGCAAAGGTAAAAATGAAGAAAGTGAAGGTGACAGACGGAAGAGGAGGTGACTTGAGAGGGTGTGAGTCAGTGGAGAGAACATGGTATGAAGGAACTGGTAAAACAAAAAACAAACAAATCAAAACCAAAAAACAAATTTAAATACAACATGGAATCTTAAACTGTTTTCTCTTCAGATGTAGGGGGGTTCTAAGTCTATGTAAATAAAACACTATTGTTTCAGTACAGTTATTTTTTGTATGTTTTGCCTCATTTTATGGTCACATTTTTTTCTCATACATCATGAATGTAAGTCTTAGTTCAGAGAGGAATGGGTAATCTCCATTTCAGAAACCTGTTAGTAGAGAACAAAGTATTTTTCTTACTCTCCTAATCTTTCTCCCGTTAATGAAGGCTCTAATCAAAATTCTATGCCTTTACTTAAATAATCAAAGAGGTCAAGGGCCCCGACTCCAGTAATCATGGTAACACTATCTTTTTGGAGGCTATTTGATAAGATTTTCATCACACACAAGAGGAAATAAATTATACGAGGCTGCCAAAACTCTATGGGTAATAAATGTAGGACCCAGAGCTAGAACCGAGGAACTGAGGTCTGTTGCCATCTTGAAGAAACGGGTTTCTAAACAGTCATTGACAGAGCTGTGGGATTCTCAGACTCCTTTTAATAACAGTCAGGATGTAACAGAGGGAGAGAGGTAACTGGATCAAAGAGGTGTTCTCCACATCGCTCACTTCCCTAAGAGCAAAAGCACTTTGATTCGTCAGGTATGCTGGAGTTTCCCTGGTTTTATTTTTTGAAGAAAGAATAGCAGGACTAAATAAACTGGTCCAAAGTATTTAGGTACTTTTTTGCAAC